>NW_028162356.1:37500-167687 GCF_964263955.1 Coregonus lavaretus | reverse complement strand
AGAGAGAGAGAGAGAGAGAGAGAGAGAGAGGATTAACACACACCAAACTGAACAGCACTCACACACAGACACACAGGCATACATACCCATAGCTGGTCGTCGATGCCAGGAGGGTTCTTCTTGACGAAGGCACCGTAGTAGGTAGCGATGTTTCGATGGTGGCTGTACTTCTTCAACATGTTGATCTCTGCTTTAATCTCCTCTTCCTCATCCTGGAACACAGACAGACAGACAGACACACACACAACTTAGAGTTTTACACACACACAAACACAGTTGACAGGAATTGGGATTGCTCAAATGAGTCTGTGAAAGGCAGTTTTTTTAATGGTTTTGTGCATCTGTGTGTGTGACTTACGCCAGTGACATCCATAACTTTGATGGCGGCAAGCTGGCCTGTTTTGACATGGCGACCCTGAAAGAGAGAGAGAGAGGGGCAAGAGAGAGAGAGAGAGATGAGTATCTAAAATAAAGCTGAGTTTTGCCAACAGTTCCATCCTGTAACCTGGGTGTGTTTTAGTCCCAAAGCCACAGCCTATGATCCAGCTCTCAGCCTGACCAAGATGGCTGACTGCCAGCAGGCCAGCACACACAGGACTGCTGCTGATGCCCACTGACAAGGCTTAGGAACACCTGCTCTTTCCATGACATAGCTTTCCCCTGGATTCACCTGGTCAGTCTATGATCCCTTATTGATGTCACTTGTTAAATCCACTTCAAAATCAGTGTAAATGAAAGGGAGGAGATGGGTTAAAGAAGGATTTTTAAGCCTCAAGACAATTGAGACATGGATTGTGTATGTGTGTCATTCAGAAGGTGAATGTGCAAGACAAAATATTTAAGTGCCTTTTGAACGGGGTATGGTAGTAGGTGTCAGGCACACCGGTTTGAGTGTGTCAAGAACTGCAACGCTGCTGGATTTTTCACGCTCAACAGTTTCCCGTGTGTATCAAGAATGGTCCACCACGCAAAGGACATCCAGCCAACATGACACAACTGTGGGAAGCATTGGAGTCAACATGGGCCAGCATCCTGTGGAACGCTTTCAACACCTTGTATAGTCCATGGCCCAACGAATTGAGGCTGTTCTGAGGGCAAAAGGAGGTGCAACTCAATATTAGGAAGGTGTTCCTAATGTTTCGTACACTCAGTGTATATCAGCAGAGGCAGCTACAGTAGGGAAGTTAAATAATACCCAAAACAGCAAGATGTAACATAAGATGTGGATTGAGTCAGCATGTGTCTATGTCTTTGTAGAGTGGAAGAATTCACACATCACCGCTATAACACACACACAGATAATCCATTATGTTTCTCAGTATTGCATCAGACACACTGACTGTATTTGACTGGCAGAGAAGCTGAACCAAACTGTGAAAAGTCACTTCTGTTCTATCCTCCCCCCCCCCTCCCTCTCTCTCTCTCTCTCATCTCGTTCAGACATGCTGTGAGACAGCTGACAACCCACAACTCCATTCTAATCTACCAGGCCGAGACAGACAGAGAGACAGAGACAGACACAGAAACAGACACAGAGACAGACAGAGAGACAGACAGAGAGAGCGAGAGAGACAAACAGACAGACAGAGACAGACAGAGACAGACAGACAGACAGAGACAGACAGGAAGAACGAGAGGGAGGACTGCTTGGTCCAGTTGTGTAGCTGACTGTCCTAAAAGCTCTGGGCATACTGAGTCACTCTCCCTTGCGCAACACCAGTGAAGCTAGGTCACATACACATGCACACACACACTCCAGAAAACACACACTCTTAAACGAAAATGGAATGGCAGATATGCGGAAAGCATATTACAGACAGGAAGTCAACAAGACAAGACCAGGTGGGAAGCTTGTAGCTCATCGTTTTTTTAATGTATTTATTTATTTCACCTTTATTTAACCAGGTAGGCCAGTTGAGAACAAGTTCTCATTTACAACTGTGACCTGGCCAAGATAAAGCAAAGCAGTGCGATAAAAACAACAACACAGAGTTACATATGGAATAAACAAAACATACAGTCAAATTGCTGAGTAGAGTGTTGGAAGCTATTTTGTAAATGACATCGCCGAAGTCAAGGATCGGTAGGATAGTCCGTTTTACGAGGGCATGTTTAGCAGCATGAGTGAAGGAGGCTTTGTTGCGAAATAGGAAGCCGATTCTAGATTTAACTTTGGATTGGAGATGCTTAATGTGAGTCTGGAAGGAGAGTTTACGGTCTAACCAGACACCTAGGTATTTGTAGTTGTCCACATATTCTAAGTCAGACCCACCAAGAGTAGTGATTCTAGTCGGGTGGGTGCAAGCAGCGTTCGATTGAAGAGCATGCATTTAGTTTTAATAGCGTTTAAGAGCAGTTGGAGGCCACGGAGGGAGTGTTGTATGGCATTGAAGCTCGTTTGGAGGTTTGTTAACACAGTGTCCAATGAAGGGCCAGATGTATACAAAATGGTGTCTTCTGCGTAGAGGTGGATCTGAGAGTCACCAGCAGCAAGAGCGACATCATTTATATACACAGAGAATAGAGTCGGCCCGAGAATTGAACCCTGTGGCACCCCCATAGAGACTGCCAGAGGTCCTGACAACAGGCCCTCCGATTTGACACATTGAACTCTATCTGAGAAGTAGTTGGTGAACCAGGCGAGGCAGTCATTTGAGAAACCAAGGCTATTTAGTCTGCCAATAAGAATGCAGTGATTGACAGAGTCAAAAGCCTTGGCCAGGTCGATGAAGACGGCTGCACAGTACTGTCTTTTATCGATCGCGGTTATTATATCGTTTAGGACCTTGAGGTGCACCCATGAACAGCTCGGAAACCAGATTGCATAGCGGAGAAGGTACGGTGGGATTCGAAATGGTCGGTGATCTGTTTGTTAACTTGGCTTTCAAATACTTTCGAAGGGCAGGATGGATATAGTTCTGTAACAGTTTGGATCTAGAGTGTCACCCCCTTTGAAGAGGGGGATGACCGCGGCAGCTTTCCAATCTCTGGGGATCTCAAACGATACGAAAGAGAGGTTGAACAGGCTAGTAATAGGGGTTGCGACAATTTCGGCGGCTAGTTTTAGAAAGAAAGGGTCCAGATTGTCTAGCCCAGCTGATTTGTAGGGGTCCAGATTTAGCAGCTCTTTCAGGACATCAGCTATCTGAATTTGGGTGAAGGAGAAGCGGGGGGGGGGCATGGGCAAGTTGCAGCGGAGGGTGTAGAGCTGGTGGCCGGGGTAGGGGTAGCCAGGTGGAAAGCATGGCCAGCCGTAGCAAAATGCTTATTGAAATTCTCGATTATCGTAGATTTATTTATCGGTGGTGACAGTGTTTCCTAGCCTCAGTGCAGTGGGTAGCTGGGAGGAGGTGCTCTTATTCTCCATGGACTTTACAGTGTCCCAAAACTTTTTGGAGTTAGTGCTACAGGATGCACATTTGTTTGAAAAAGCTAGCCTTTGCTTTCCTAACTGATTGTGTATATTGGTTCCTGACTTCCCTGAAAAGTTGCATATCGCGGGGACTGTTCGATGCTAATGCAGTACGCCACAGGATGTTTTTATGCTGGTCAAGGGCAGTCAAGTCTGGGGTGAACCAGGGGCTATATCTGTTCTTAGTTCTGAATTTTTTGAATGGGGCATGCTTATTTAAAAGATAGAGAGGAAAGCACTTTTGAAGAACATCCAGGCATCCTCTACTGACGGAATGAGGTCAATATCCATCCAGGATACCCGGGCCAGGTCAATTAGAAAGGCCTGCTCGCTGAAGTGTTTTAGGGAGCGTTTGACAGTGATGAGGGGTGATCGTTTGACCGCGGACCCATTACGGACGCAGGCAATGAGGCAGTGATCGCTGAGATCCTGGTTGAAGACAGCGGAGGTGTATTTAGAGGGTAAATTAGTCAGGATGATATCTATAAGGGTGCCCATGTTTATGGATTTAGGGTTGTACCTGGTAGGTTCCTTGATAATTTGTGTGAGATTGAGGGCATCTAGTTTATATTGTAGGACGGCCGGGGTGTTAAGCATATCCCAGTTTAGGTCACCAAGCAGTACGAACTATGAGGATAGATGGGGGGCAAGCAATTCACATATGGTGTCCAGGGCACAACTGGGGGCTGAGGGGGGTCTGTAGCAAGCGGCAACAGTGAGAGACTTATTTCTGGAAAGGTGGATTTTTAGAAGTAGGAGCTCAAACTGTTTGGGCACAGACCTGGATAGTATGATAGACCTCTGCAGGCTCTCTCTACAGTAGATTGCAACTCCGCCCCCTTTAGCAGTTCTATCTTGACAGAAAATGTTGTAGTTCGGAATGGAAATGTCTGAATTTTTGGTGGCCTTCCTAAGCCAAGATTCAAACACTGCTAGAACATCAGGGTTGGCAGAGTGTGCTAACGCAGTGAATAACTCAAACTTGGGGAGGAGACTTCTGATGTTAACATGCAAGAAACCAAGGCTTTTACGGTTACAGAAGTCAACAAATGATAGCGCCTGGGGGGTAGGAGTGATACTGGGGGCTACAGGGCCTGGGTTAACCTCTACATCACCAGAGGAACAGAGGAGGAATAGATTAAGGATATGGCTAAAGGCTTTAAGAACTGGTCTTCTAGTGCGTTGGGTACAGAGAAAAGGGGCAGATTTCCGGGCGTTGTAGAATAGATTCAGGGCATTATATACAGACAAGGATATGGAAGGATATGAGTACAGTGGAGGTACACCTAAGCATTGGGTAACTATGAAAGAGATAGCATCACTGAAGGAACCGATTGAGCCGGTCTCCGCGTGTATGGGGGATGGGACAAAGGAGCTCTCTGAGGCTGGTTGAGCTGAACTTGGGGCTCTACAGTGAAATTGTATAATAAGAACTAACCCAAACAGCAATAGGCTATTGGCATGGGAGAGAGGCATAACGCAATCACAGGTGTTATTCGTTCTGTGGGAACAGATTGGATGACAACTCCACATCCTGAGTAGCCCTTCACACTCGTACCTGTATACGGGTAGAAAAAAATTGCACATTTGGACACTGATAAGTGCCTAATTTGAACGCAGTGGGCTGTACAGTAACAAGCTGTACGTGACGTCAGAGCTCTGGTTCTGCGCTTCACAGTGCTGTATGGGTTTTGACTGACAGCCGTTCTGAACCTGAGCACTGCACGTTGCCCCCATCCCTCCTGCTTATTGGGCAACGTTTGCTGTAAAATAAGAGGACTCAGTGTATTTTGAAAGATGAGACATTGAAGATTAAAATAAACAACGCTTTGATGTCATACAAGCAAGCCAAATGTGCACTTCACATAAAACGAATGTGAAATACAGTGTCAATGTTTATGATCACTATGTTTGATGTAGAACAGTTACAAGATGACATGGCGTTATACCCTGGGTTATCCTGAACAGAATGAGCCTGTTTGTTGTATTGTGAAGAAAATTTGCTGCGGACCACGCATCTGAAAGCACTCATTATGATCTGCTTCTCTAAATTGCCTTGTGAAAGCCTAACACTAAGATCGTATTTTATAATTTAGCTAGTTATGTTGGCAATAAAATGATTCCCACCTGACCCAGATTGTGATTTATAATGGACTGTTTTTGGATTGCGTAAACAACAGTAATTGTGTGATGGCGGGGATGCAGGGCTGTGTTCCAAACAAAACAACTACAAGTGTGCTTGCTCTAGTTCCTCAAAAAAATAAAAAAATAAAAGCACCTTATAGTTGAAGACTCTTCTTTGAGTCATAAAAGTGCATTGAAATTACTTAGGAACTGTGCACACTTTAGAGAGGTGCGTGGCCACTTGGAGAGTTAGACCTCTCGCCAGTTAGACCTCTCACTCAAACCCTTGAACATTTTTGGGGTCTTATGTAATGTATTCAGGGTATTTTCAGATTTCGTTATCAACAAATGTGGCGAAAAGTACAGTAAATGTCAAATATAGGCCAATTCCCACAAGTGTAAGGGGTTAAACAATAGACAGAAATAAACATTGAGTGTACAAAACATTAAGAACACCTTCCTAATATTGAGTTGCACCCCCTTTTGCCCTTAGGACAGCCTCAATTTGTCGGGGCATGGACTCTACAAGGTATCAAATGCTGGCCCATGTTGACTCCTATGCTTCCCACTGTTGTGTCAAGTTGGCTGGATGTCCTTTGGGTGGTGGACCATTCTTGATACACACAGGAAACTGTTGAGCATGAAAAACCCGGCAGTGTTGCAGTTCTTGACACTCAAACCGGTGCGCCTGGCACCTACTACCATACCCTGTTCAAAGGCACATATCTTTTGTCTTGCTCATTCACCCTCAATGGCACACATACACAATCCATGTCTCAAGGCTTAAAAATCCTTCTTTAACCTGTCTCCTCCCCTTCATCTACATTGATTGAAGTGTATTTAACAAGTGACATCAATAAGGGATAATAGTGTTCACCTGGTCAGTCTATGTCATGGAAAGAGTTCCTAATGTTTTGTTCACTCAGTGTATAACAGATAAAACAATACTTGAAACAGATATAGAAATAGATAAGATAATTAATCTGATAGAATGACAATGGAGCGGTAAACAGAGACATAAGCCGCCATGATCCAAATAAACATCCTTCATTCTGTGTGTGTGTGACTGCGTGTGTGTGGTGAAAAAGGACAGAATACTCCCTTTTCAGCGTTGTGAGGCGTAAAAACACTACTTGGTTCAGACGCCTCGCATTCCTGACCTGCCTGAGTACTGTTACCCGCTACCCTACTGACAAGACCCCACACGCCAGACAGAGAGAAAGAGAGGGGGAGAGAGGGAAAGGGCTATGAGACCTACAAAACAATAGTCTTCTAGTGAAAAGCTAGATAACACGGAAACAAACAGGCCTACAGCTTCACACTAACCACCCATCTCTGACAGACTCCCTGTACAGCCCACCCAGGCTGTAATCCCACAAGCGTGCATTAGGGCGGTTTGATGTGAAAATCAAGTCACTGGCAGAGAAAGCATACAGCGTTTACTGCAACCAAATGCACCGATACCTGAGCCTTATCCAAAAACAACCCCTAGCTCCATACCCTGGTATCTTCAATAGCCCATGTTAGTTGGTTAGCCTAACTTACCTACAGTTGAAGTCAGAAGTTTACATACACCTTAGCCAAATACATTTAAACTCAGTTTATCACAATTTCTGACATTTAATCATAGTAAATATACCCTGTCTTAGGTCAGTTAGGATCACCAATTTATTTTAAGAATGTGAAATGTCAGAATAATAGTAGAGAGAATGATTTATTTCAGCTTTTATTTCTTTCATCACATTCCCAGTGGGTCAGAAGTTTACATACACTCAATTAGTATTTGGTAGCATTGCCTTTAAATTGTTTAACTTAGGTCAAACGATTCAGGCAGCCTTCCACAAGCTTCCCACAATAAGTTGGGTGAATTTTGGCCCATTCCTCCTGACAGAGCTGGTGTAACTGAGTCAGGTTTGTAGGCCTCATTGCTCGCACACGCTTTTTCAGTTCTGCCCACAGATTTTCTATAGGCTTGAGGTAAATGCATTGTGATGGCCACTCAAATACCTTGACTTTGTTGTCCTTAAGCCATTTTGCCACAACTTTGGAAGTATGCTTGGGGTCATTGTCCATTTGAAAGACCCATTTGCGACCAAGCTTTAACTTCCTGACTGATGTCTTCAGATGTTGCTTCAATATATCCACATAATTTTCCTTCCTAATGATGCCATCTATTTTGTGAAGTGCACCAGTCCCTCCTGCAGCAAAGCACCCCCACAGCATGATGCTGCCACCCCCGTACTTCACGGTTGGGATGGTGCTCTTCTGCTTGCAAGCCATCCCCTTTTTCCTCCAAACATAACGATGGTCATTATGGCCAAACAGTTCTATTTTTGTTTCATCAGACCAGAGGACATTTCTCCAAAAAGTAAGATCTTTGTCCCCATGTGCAGTTGCAAACCGTAGTCTGGCTTTTTTATGGCAGTGGCTTCTTCCTTGCTGAGCACCCTTTCAGGTTATGTCGATATAGGACTTGTTTTACTGTGGATATAGATACTTCTGTACCTGTTTCCTCGAGCATCTTCACAAGGTCCCTTGCTGTTGTTCTGGGATTGATTTGTAACTTTTTGCACCAAAGTACGTTCATCTCTAGGAGACAGAACGTGTCTCCTTCCTAAGCGGTATGACGGCTGCGTGGTCCCATGGTGTTTATACTTGCGTACTATTGTTTGTACATATGAACGCGGTACCTTCAGGCGTTTGGAAATTGCTCCCAAGGATGAACCAGACTTGTGGAGGTCTACAAATGTTTTTTCTGAGGTCTTGGCTGATTTCTTCTGATTTTCCCATGATGTCAAGCAAAGAGGCACTGAGTTTGAAGGTAGGCCTTGAAATACATCCACAGGTACACCTCCAATTGACTCAACTTATGTCAATTAGCCTATCAGAAGCTTCTAAAGCCATGATGTCATTTTCTGGAATTTTCCAAGCTGTTTAAAGGCACAGTCAACTTAGTGTATGTAAACTTCTTACCCACTGGAAGTGAAATAATCTGTCTGTAAACAATTGTTGGAAAAATTACTTGTGTCATGCACAAAGTAGATGTCCTAACCGACTTGCCAAAACTATAGTTTGTTAACAAGAAATGTGCGGAGTGGTTGAAAAACAAGTTTTAATGACTCCAACCTAAGTGTATGTAAACGTCCAACTTCAACTGTACCTAGCTACACTATACAGTGAGGGGGAAAAAATGTTGATCCCCTGCTGATTTTGTACGTTTGCCCACTGACAAAGAAATGATCAGTCTATAATTTTTATGGTAGGTTTATTTGAACAGTGAGAGACAGAATAACAACAACAAAATCCAGAAAAACGCATGTCAAAAATGTTATAAATTGATTTGCATTTTAATGAGGGAAATAAGTATTTGACCCCTCTGCAAAACACGACTAAGTACTTGGTGGAAAAACCCTTGTTGGCAATCACAGAGGTCAGACGTTTCTTGTAGTTGGCCACCAGGTTTGCACACATCTCAAGAGGGATTTTGTACCACTCCTCTTTGCAGATCTTCTCCAAGTCATTAAGGTTTCGAGGCTGACGTTTGGCAACTCTAACCTTCAGCTCCCTCCACAGATTTGCTATGGGATTAAGGTCTGGAGACTGGCTAGGCCACTCCAGGACCTTAATGTGCTTCTTCTTGAGCCACTCCTTTGTTGCCTTGGCCGTGTGTTTTGGGTCATTGTCATGCTGGAATACCCATCCACGACCCATTTTCAATGCCCTGGCTGAGGGAAGGAGGTTCTCACCCAAGATTTGACGGTACATGGCCCCGTCCATCGTCCCTTTGATGCGGTGAAGTTCTCCTGTCCCCTTAGCAGAAAAACACCCCCAAAGCATAAATGTTTCCACCGCTATGTTTGACGGTGGGGATGGTGTTCTTGGGGTCATTGGCAGCATTCCTCCTCCTCCAAACACGGCGAGTTGAGTTGATGCCAATGAGCTCCATTTTGGTCTCATCTGACCACAACACTTTCACCCAGTTCTCCTCTGAATCATTCAGATGTTCATTGGCAAACTTCAGAAGGGCATGTATATGTGCTTTCTTGAGCAGGGGGACCTTGCGGACGCTGCAGGATTTCAGTCCTTCACGGCGTATTGTTTTACCAATTGTTTTCTTGGTGACTATGGTCCCAGCTGCCTTGAGATTATTGACAAGATCCTCCCGTGTAGTTCTGGGCTGATTTCTCACCGTTCTCATGATCATTGCAACTCCACGAGGTGAGATCTTGCATGGAGCCCCAGGCCGAGGGAGATTGACAGTTATTTTGTGTTTCTTCCATTTGCGAATAGTCGCACCAACTGTTGTCACCTTCTCACCAAGCTGCTTGGCGATGGTCTTGTAGCCCATTCCAGCCTTGTGTAGGTCTACAATCTTGTCCCTGACATCCTTGGAGAGCTCTTTGGTCTCGGCCATGGTGGAGAGTTTGGAATCTGATTGATTGATCGCTTCTGTGGACAGGTGTATTTTATACAGGTAACAAGGTGAGATTAGGAGCACTCCCTTTAAGAGTGTGCTCCTAATCTCAGCTCGTTACCTGTATAAAAGACACCTGGGAGCCAGAAATCCTTCTGATTGAGAGGGGGTCAAATACTTATTTCCCTCATTAAAATTCAAATCAATTTATAACATTTTTGACATAGGTTTTTCTGGATTTTTTTGTTGTTATTCTGTCGCTCACTGTTCAAATAAACCTACCATTAACATTATAGACTGATCATTTTTTTGTCAGTGGGCAAACAAAATCTGCAGGGGATCAAATACTTCTGTATATACAGTGAGGGAAAAAGGTATGTGGACACCCCATCAAATTAGTGGATTTGTCTAGTTCAGCCACCTCTGTTGCTGACAATAGAGCACACAGCCATGCAATCTCCATAGACAAAACATTGGCAGTAGAATGGCCTTACTGAAGAGCTCAGTGACTTTCAAAGTGGCACCGTCATAGGATGACACCTTTCCAACAAGTCAGTTCGTCACATTTCTGCCCTACTAGATCTGTTCCGGTCAACTGTCAACTGTAAGTGCGGTTATAGTGAAGTGAAAACGTCTAGGAGCAACAACAGCTCAGCCGTGAAGTGGTAGGCCACACAAGCTCACAGAATGGGACCGCCGAGTGCTGAAGTGCGTAAAAATCATCTGTCCTCGGTTGCAACACTCACTACTGAGTTCCAAACTGCCTCTGGAAGCAACGTCAGCGCAAGAACTGTTGGTCGGAAAGCTTCATGAAATGTATGCACTCACTAACTAAATGATTAAAATGTAAATGTTTCCATGGCCGAGCAGCCGCACACAAGCCTAAGATCACCATGCGCAACGCCAAGCGTCGGCTGGAGTGGTGTAAAGCTCAACGCCATTGGACTCTGGAGCAGTGGAAACGCATTCTCTGGAGTGATTAATCACGCTTCACCATCTGGCAGTCCGACGGACGAATCTGAGTTTGGCGGATGCCAGGATACCTCTACCTGCCCCAATGCATAGTGCCAACTGTACAGTTTGGTGGAGGAGGAATAATGGTCTGGGGCTGTTTCATGGTTCGACTAGGCCCCTTAGTTCCAGTGAAGGGAAATCTTAACGCTACAGCATACAATGACATTCTAGACGATTCTGTGCTTCCAACTTTGTGGCAATAGTTTGGAGACGGCCCTTTCTTGTTTTAGCATGACAATGCCCCCGTGCACAAAGCGAGATCCATACAGAAATGGTTTGTCGAGATCGGTGTGGAAGAACGTGACTGGCCTGCACAGAGCCCTGACCTCAACCCCATCGAACACCGACTGCGAGCCAGGCCTAATCGCCCAACATCAGTGCCCGACCTCACTAATGCTCTTGTGGCTGAATGGAAGCAAGTCCCCACAGCAATGTTCCAACATCTTGTGGACAGCCTTCTCAGAAGAGTGGAGGCTGTTATAGCAGCAAAGGGGGGACCAACTCCATATTAATGTCCATGATTTTGAAATGAGATGTTCGACAAGCAGGTGTCCACATGATTTTGGTCATGTAGTGTACATCAAAACTTAATAATGTTGAAGACCCCTGCCAACTAATATCAACATTTATATTGCGTTTTTTCAGAAATGATTTCCCTTCTGTAAGTTTAAGAAATATTGCCTAGTGTCTTGTCATTCTGTTACCAAAAACCCACATACACTACATGACCAAAAGAATGTGGACACCTGCTTGTCGAATATCCCATTCCAAAATCATGGCCATTAATATGGAGTTGGTCCCCCCTTTGCTGCTATAACAGAATGACCAACAAAAATCAGTAAAATGCAATTGAATTGGCGCAAATAGGAAATCATAGTAGTCACAAACGCTCTCTCCCTCTCTCTCTCACTCCGAACCAATCATAGACGTCTGTTTCACAAGTTTGGACAGCACACTCAGTTTACAGTCTAAATGTACTGTATTGTACTGAACTCTACCGTGCTGTACTATACTGTGATGCCCACACCTGAACATAGACGTCTATGTTTTGCAGCGGAGCTCATTAGAATAATAACCCGTCTGTGAATAATACCCAAACATGCAAAAGAGGATATTACATTTTCTACCTTTGTGTACCTATTCAGGATACACCACCATAAAGAGAACAACATTCATAATGATACATTTCTGTACAGTACAGATCAGGGACTCATGATGTCATTCTGTTACAGTCATTATTTTACCGAGTGTTAATCCACTTCACTTACTGTAGTTCAATAACCAAGAGATTTTAAATATTAACCAAGATACCTTTTTTTCTTTTCAAACTCAATGTGTCATATAATAGCTGACACCCCATTCTTTCTGCAGAAATCTTTTAATCTTAATTTGGAGTAGATATTTAACAGTTTTTGGAAAACTTGGTCACATTAAAAACACATTACAATAATTCTGTTGCCAAACTTTACATCTGCACTGTTCTTAGAGTCAATTTGTTTTTGTAAATTTTTCTGTGGAAATTGTTAAAAGTAGTCTTTGTTCATAGAATTGTATGATTGGTTTAACTTTGCAATCAATGTTTTTTGTTTGGTATACATTTTAAAGTGAAGAATCGAAGTCTCACCGTCATTCCATTACCGTGGAATTGCCTTACCCCGCATGTATATTGAATAGGTATGAAATACTAGCTCACAATTGCCTGGGTTTATGTCGAGATAAAACTCAGCAACTCTCTCCCCTCATTGGCAACTCGTAACAGTTCACTGGAAGGTGACAGCCAGCCTGCCTGTTATTGGCTGATCAGAGCTCATGTGGGAGGAATCATCAGGCACGCTCCTGTCTGATAGGTTGAGTGTGTGGTGATGGGTGTGTCTTACCTTGTAGACCTGCCCGTAGGTTCCATTTCCCACCAACTCCACTAGTTCAAATATACCAGCTGGGTCCTGGAGAGAAAGAGAGAGAGAAATAGAGAGATTGGAGAAAGAGGGGAGTAAGAGAGTGGTTAGTCAAGCATTGAAAGTATTTTCTCAAGAATTCAGACTCCATGGAATCTGAATTCCTCCCCCCCCCTCCTCACACACACACACAGTAGGACTTGCTGAGATCTATAGCGGTACACTGACTCCATAGAGAGAGAGAGAGAGAGTACAGTGGGGGAAAAAAGTATTTAGTCAGCCACCAATTGTGCAAGTTCTCCCACTTAAAAAGATGAGAGAGGCCTGTAATTTTCATCATAGGTACACGTCAACTAAGACAGACAAAATGAGAATTTTTTTTCCAGAAAATCACATTGTAGGATTTTTAATGAATTTATTTGCAAATGATGGTGGAAAATAAGTATTTGGTCAATAACAAAAGTTTCTAAATACTTTGTTATATACCCTTTGTTGGCAATGACACAGGTCAAATGTTTTCTGTAAGTCTTCACACACTGTTGC
Source organism: Coregonus lavaretus (assembly GCF_964263955.1). Lineage (NCBI taxonomy): Eukaryota > Metazoa > Chordata > Actinopteri > Salmoniformes > Salmonidae > Coregonus > Coregonus lavaretus. The sequence continues at coordinate 154,285 of NW_028162356.1, read as the reverse complement.
TGGTATTTTGGCCCATTCCTCCATGCAGATCTCCTCTAGAGCAGTGATGTTTTGGGGCTGTCGCTGGGCAACACGGACTTTCAACTCCCTCCAAAGATTTTCTATGGGGTTGAGATCTGGAGACTGGCTAGGCCACTCCAGGACCTTGAAATGCTTCTTACGAAGCCACTCCTTCGTTGCCCGGGCGGTGTGTTTGGGATCATTGTCATGCTGAAAGACCCAGCCACGTTTCATCTTCGATGCCCTTGCTGATGGAAGGAGGTTTTCACTCAAAATCTCACGATACATGGCCCCATTCATTCTTTCCTTTACACGGATCAGTCGTCCTGGTCCCTTTGCAGAAAGAAAAAAAACAGCCCCAAAGCATGATGTTTCCACCCCCATGCTTCACAGTAGGTATGGTGTTCTTTGGATGCAACTCAGCATTCTTTGTCCTCCAAACACGACGAGTTGAGTTTTTACCAAAAAGTTCTATTTTGGTTTCATCTGACCATATGACATTCTCCCAATCCTCTTCTGGATCATCCAAATGCACTCTAGCAAACTTCAGACGGGCCTGGACATGTACTGACTTAAGCAGGGGGACACGTCTGGCACTGCAGGATTTGAGTCCCTGGCGGCGTAGTGTGTTACTGATGGTAGGCTTTGTTAGGCTTTTGTCCCAGCTCTCTGCAGGTCATTCACTAGGTCCCCCCGTGTGGTTCTGGGATTTTTGCTCACCATTCTTGTGATCATTTTGACCCCACGGGGTGAGATCTTGCGAGGGAGATTATCAGTGGTCTTGTATGTCTTCCATTTCCTAATAATTGCTCCCACAGTTGATTTCTTCAAACCAAGCTGCTTACCTATTGCAGATTCAGTCTTCCCAGCCTGGTGCAGGTCTACAATTTTGTTTCTGGTGTCCTTTGACAGCTCTTTGGTCTTGGCCATAGTGGAGTTTGGAGTGTGACTGTTTGAGGTTGTGGACAGGTGTCTTTTATACTGATAACAAGTTCAAACAGGTGCCATTAATACAGGTAACGAGTGGAGGACAGAGGAGCCTCTTAAAGAAGAAGTTACAGGTCTGTGAGAGCCAGAAATCTTGCTTGTTTGTAGGTGACCAAATACTTATTTTCCACCATAATTTGCAAATAAATTCATTAAAAATCCTACAATGTGATTTTCTGGAGAAAAAAATTCTCAATTTGTCTGTCATAGTTGACGTGTACCTATGATGAAAATTACAGGCCTCTCTCATCTTTTTAAGTGAGAGAACTTGCACAATTGGTGGCTGACTAAATACTTTTTTTCCCCACTGTATGTATGTATGTGTGTGTGTGTGTGTGTGTGTGTGTGTGTCTGTGTGAGTGAGTGAATAGGGAATACTGGAGTTGAAATCAGCCACATGCTTCCACAGGGTATATGAAAAACGTCAACGTTATTCAAGGTCCAACAGAAACATTTTTAAACCTAGAACACTGCTCTAGAGACAGGCGGAGACCCACCACACTCTCTCCCCTTCAACCAGCACCACCACACACATCGATATCTTTTAACGTGTGTGTGTGTGAAAGGGGGAAGCATTAGTCATGGGTGTGTGTGTGTGTAAATATCAATATGAATATTGTGCTCATTTTCTTGTTTTATACCAAGTTATGATGGTGTCTCGAAGTTGATGAATGTATTGACCCCCTCATTGATGGATCCCCTCAGCGCTCTGTGTGTGTGTGTATAGTGTGTGTGTGTGTGTGTGTGTGTATAGTGCTCGGGTCTGTGTAGGGCAGGGTAGGGCTGGACGATATGGCCAAAATATAATACCATGGTATTTGTGAAAAATTGGACGGTATGACAGTATTTCATATTTTTGAATAATAAAAGTTCTACATTTGCTTTATGAGTAGTGTGTGACCCTACGGTGGCAACACATACATTCTAAGTAATTTCAATGGATCTTTCTCCATACTGATTGTTTTATACTGTTCAATTCAACCCAAAATATTTTTTCTGCATTTCCTGCACTCATTTGAGATCATTTCCACACTGTCACTCAGGGCTGCACACCATGGGCAAACAATATAGGCCTTATTCTTAACCAAATGTTGCAATTGCGATTTGACTTGCGGTTTAGAGCAAAACACTTGGGTGAACTGTTGGAATCATGGAAATAGAATGACTATTCTAATTCTATAGTTAGAATATAATAGTGGGCACTTTAATTACAGTGTTGTTTGACATGACAAAGAATGAAAATGCCAGGGAGGAGTTATTGTGACAGGGTAGGAACCAAAGTGTTGATAAATGTTTCCTAGGGGACCCTATAATCTTTGGCTACATTTAATGTTCTCTCTTAGCTACACTACATAACCAAAAGTATGTGGACACCTGCTCGTTGGAACATCTCATACCAGAATCACAAGGATTAATATGGAGTTAGTCCCCCCTTTGCTGCTATAACAGCCTCCACTCTTCTGGGAAGGCTTTCCACTAGATGTTGGAACATTGCTGCAGGGATTTGCTTCCATTCAGCCACAAGAGCATTAGTGAGGTCAGGCACTGATGTTGGGCGAGTAGGCCTGGCTTGGTGTCGGCGTTCCATTTCATCCCAAAGGTGTCCGATGGAGTTGAGGTCAGGGCTCTGTGCAGGCCAGTCAAGTTCTTCCACACCGATCTCGACAAATAATTTCTGTATGGACATTGCTTTGTGCATGGGGGCATTGTCATGCCGAAACAGGAAAGGGCCTTCCCCAAACTGTTGCCACAAAGTTGGAAGGACATACAGTGTGGGAAAAAAGTATTTAGTCAGCCACCAATTGTGCAAGTTCTCCCACTTAAAAAGATGAGAGAGGCCTGTAATTTTCATCATAGGTACACGTCAACTATGACAGACAAATTGAGAAGAAAAAAAATCCAGAAAATCACATTGTAGGATTTTTAATGAATTTATTTGCAAATTATGGTGGAAAATAAGTATTTGGTCACCTACAAACAAGCAAGATTTCTGGCTCTCACAGACCTGTAACTTCTTCTTTAAGAGGCTCCTCTGTCCTCCACTCGTTACCTGTATTAATGGCACCTGTTTGAACTTGTTATCAGTATAAAAGACACCTGTCCACAACCTCACAGTCACACTCCAAACTCCACTATGGCCAAGACCAAAGAGCTGTCAAAGGACACCAGAAACAAAATTGTAGACCTGCACCAGGCTGGGAAGACTGAATCTGCAATAGGTAAGCAGCTTGGTTTGAAGAAATCAACTGTGGGAGCAATTATTAGGAAATGGAAGACACACTGATAATCTCCCTCGATCTGGGGCTCCACGCAAGATCTCACCCTGTGGGGTCAAAATGATCACAAGAACGGTGAGAAAAAATCCCAGAACCACACAGGGGGACCTAGTGAATGACCTGCAGAGAGCTGGGACCAAAGTAACAAAGCCTACCATCAGTAACACACTACGCCGCCAGGGACTCAAATCCTGCAGTGCCAGACGTGTCCCCCTGCTTAAGCCAGTACATGTCCAGGCCCGTCTGAAGTTTGCTAGAGTGCATTTGGATGATCCAGAAGAGGATTGGGAGAATGTCATATGGTCAGATGAAACCAAAATAGAACTTTTTGGTAAAAACTCAACTCGTCGTGTTTGGAGGACAAAGAATGCTGAGTTGCATCCAAAGAACACCATACCTACTGTGAAGCATGGGGGTGGAAACATCATGCTTTGGAGCTGTTTTTCTGCAAAGGGACCAGGACGACTGATCCGTGTAAAGGAAAGAATGAATGGGGCCATGTATCATGAGATTTTGAGTGAAAACCTCCTTCCATCAGCAAGGGCATTGAAGATGAAACGTGGCTGGGTCTTTCAGCATGACAATGATCCCAAACACACCGCCCGGGCAACGAAGGAGTGGCTTCGTAAGAAGCATTTCAAGGTCCTGGAGTGGCCTAGCCAGTCTCCAGATCTCAACCCCATAGAAAATCTTTGGAGGGAGTTGAAAGTCTGTGTTGCCCAGCGACAGCCCCAAAACATCACTGCTCTAGAGGAGATCTGCATGGAGGAATGGGCCAAAATACCAGCAACAGTGTGTGAAAACCTTGTGAAGACTTACAGAAAACATTTGACCTGTGTCATTGCCAACAAAGGGTATATAACAAAGTATTGAGAAACTTTTGTTATTGACCAAATACTTATTTTCCACCATAATTTGCAAATAAATTCATTAAAAATCCTACAATGTGATTTTCTGGAGAAAAAAATTCTCATTTTGTTTGTCATAGTTGACGTGTACCTATGATGAAAATTACAGGCCTCATCTTTTTAAGTGGGAGAACTTGCACAATTGGTGGCTGACTAAATACTTTTTTCCCCCACTGTACTCGTCTAGAATGTCATTGTATGCTGTAGCGTTAAGATTTCCCTAAGGGGCCTAGCCCAAACCATGAAAAACAGCCTCAGACCATTATTCCTCCTCCACCAAGTTACAGTTAGCACTATGCATTGGTTCTCCTGGCATCCGCCAAACCTAGATTCGTCCGTCGGACTGCCAGATGGTGAAGCATGATTCATCACTCCATAGAACGCGTTTACTCTGCTCCAGAGTCAAATGGCGGCGAACTTTACACCGCTCGACCATGGAAACCCATTTCATGAAGCTCCCGACCAACAGTTCTTGCACTGACGTTGCTTCCAGAGGCAGTTTGTGTGGCCTGCCACATCGCGGCTGAGCCGTTGTTGCTGCTAGACGTTTCCACTTCACAATTACAGCACTTACAGTTGACCGGGCAGCTCTAGCAGGGCAGAAATTTGACGAACTGACTTGTTGGAAAGGTGTCATCCTATGACGGTGCCACGTTGAAAGTCACTGAGCTCTTCAGTAAGGCCATTCTACTGCCAATGTTTGTCTATGGAAATTGCATGGCTGTGTGCTCGATTTCATACACCTGTCAGCAACGGTTGTGGCTGAAATAGCTGAATCCACTAATTTGAAGGGGTGTCCACATACTTTTGGCCATGTAGCAAACATATTCATGCCTTCTGTATTCCTCCGATTTAGAAGATACTGTTGCACAAACATGCTGATTTAGGTCTACACCATCACTGGTATTATCAGGCCGTATAGGTAATTACATTTGCTCTTACTCAGTACATTTATTAGCTAGCTAGCTCACTAGCCAGCCAGCCAGCTAACTAGCGATTAGCATTAACAGCTAACAGGATTTAGGCCCAACTTGCTAAGAAAAGACAAACTAGCTGTTTGCAGATGTAAGAAACACAAACTAATAGTGTAATTATAGAACACTAGTGGATTTATATTAAGAAGCAAAGTGAAAACAGCATTGTTTTAAGCATGTGCCTAAGAACAGCCCTTAGCCGTGGTTTATTGGTAATATACCACACCTCACTGCTTTAGTATACCGCCCAGCCCTACGGCAGGGTTCCTGAACTGGTTACCCACGGGCTAAATTTAGGCCGTGGGTGACTTTTATTTATTTATTTGGCCCCCAAGTTGTTGTTGTATTTCAATGTTGGACATTAAAGACTAAAAATACATCATGTTATCAGCGTGATTTCTTTTTTATCTGTTCCCAAGTATTCCCACGCATAATAGAGAGACGTGATCGTATACAAATGTAAGGTTTGAAATTATGTTTTAGTCAATTTGCAGTCTACAAATGATTTGTAATTATGTTCCGCCCCCCGAACATCCGCTCAAGAAAAAAATATTTTAAAAATCATCCAGCAGCGGAATCTAGTTGATGATCCCTGGTCTAAGGGAAGTGAGACCAGGGAAGACAGGAAAAGGAAATCCCCCTCCATTGTGGGTAGTGTGCGAGACACTGAAATACTCCCCAGTTCTCTGCATCTAGGTGACCTAATTTCCAGTCGCACCGCAGATCTGGACGAGAGCTCAGAGAGAGGCCAGCAGTGTGGGTGTGTGTAATAACTGTCATACATCTATCAGACGTAGATGGAAAAGGAGAGAGATGGAGAGAATGAGTTCAGGAGACATGCTGGTAGAAAGGGAAAGAGCGAGAAGAGCTGAGAAGCTGCACATTGTTTTATTGCATTTCGAGAGAGAGAGAGAGGATGAATGAGTCAATGATGTTGAACGTGCAACATTTCTACAATCCAGATGCCGCAAAATGTTATGTGTGTTTGCATTGTACATGCATCATTCACAGCCATATGACAAGAATGCAAGCTAACACACACACGCCCCTGCCTGTCATGTTGGGGCTTGAGCCTGCTGCTGCTGGTAAGATCATGTTGCATAACGACCTGCCTGTAATGACTATGTACAGAGGCTGTCAAAAACACACACAGCACAAAGAACAGTGGTATTACATTTCCTTTGCATGGACCTTGCCTGTACCCCTATCTTGTGCATCTCCCCTCCCCTCCAGCTCCTAGAGTAGGGGTTTCCTTCTCCTCCGCCTGCCCCAGACCTTTCAAATATTGTATTTAACCCTAACCTGGCACACCTGATTAAATTAGTCAATTAATCATCATCAAGCCTTTGACTAATTTAAATCAGGTGTGCCAGTTTTGGGTTAAAACAAAAATGTGAAACATTTGGGGGGGTTGGCAACTGTCTTAGAGCCCTCAAACTGAACTCTGGACCTCGAAGCCAGTTCCACTGTTTTTTTTCATTGCTTCCCTCTAATCAGGGACTGATTTAGACCTGGGATACCAGGTGTGTGCAATTAATTATCAGGTAGAAGAGAAAACCAGCAGGCTCTGGACCTCGTTGAGTTGTCCTGTCCTAGAGGATGCAAACGCACACACAGCTAGAGTGCTACGAGGCCACTGTCACTGACTCATCACGAAATGGCAGAACCAGTTTCTGCTGTTCTCTAATATAATTCAACTGTGTGTGTGTCTGGGGCAGTGTGATGCCGCGCGACAGACAGCTTAACATCTGCCCCAAATAGACAGAGGGGCCTATTAGACACACACAGGCCCAGGGTTCCATTACATCACGTTCCAATTGTTGAGAAAAAAGTCTAACGCGCGTGGGAGAGAGGTAGTTGCCACCCCAGCAGACATCGATTGATCTAAATCAATGATCTGATCAGCGGATGTTCTCGGGAGCATGGCAGTTAACGGCGGCTCGGAAGACGCCAACCAAACACACACAGTCGGTGCGAAGAGGCCATTATTAACGGGGGATGGGGCAAGTGTTTGAGAAGACGTGTCTCATTCATACAGTGCCCATTTTATCATACACACACACACACACACTTTACCCGTAGCGCTGACAGGTCTATCTCATCCAGGCTCCGGGCCGGGGAGTCACTCGCCATGATTCTCTCTCAAAATGGAAGCTTCTTCTCCGCTCATTTACCGAGGAGAAACTCCCTCTCCCCTCCCTTATCCAGCCGTTAAAATCCCTGTTTGGCGTCCGTTAATAATATTCCATCAACAATGGGTAATATAATCCGTTTTTCCGTTTGATACCGGGGGAACGCGTCTCGAGACACCGAGGTGATCCAGGTCCTACATGCTGTAGACGGTGGCACGGGCCCCCTCCACGGGCGGATAGTGACAACACTCGGCGAGAGAGCACAGCCGCGCACACACATACACACTGTATACACACACAGCGAGAGAAAGCAAAGCGCCCCGGGAACCGTGTAGTCTCGCGCTCCCGGGAGTGGCCTAGCTGCACGAGCAGCGAGCGGTTCTCCTGAAAACAGGGACGCCCACAATGTCACATGCACACGTGTGTGGGACAGATATGAAAAAGCCCATCCCCACCCCCCTCCACACGAAGGGTTAGGTTAATTGTATCTTCAGGCTAAAGTGCCATGAAACTGATCATTTCCTTTGTCTTCTTCTTCTCTTTGTCTCTCCTGCTGCATCTCTTCACATGGCTACAGCTGTGTATGCCTAGCCTTATGTTGCTATCATCACCACCACACCCGCCATCTCCATCACCATTAATATCATCCTCAGCAGTAGCAACAGCATCACCACCTTCACCATCATCATCATCGCTCAACTTTTTTCAACTGTGTGTCTTGTATACTGAAGATTGTATTCTCAATTCCTGACTGCAAAAATAATTATAGTGATGATTTGAGTGTGTGATATGCACATCCCAAACACCCACACTAGTGTTCACTGTTGTGCAGGAATAACGCTGCATTAACCGTGCTAACATATGTAATTGTTTTAAGAAGGTCATACCAAGGATCATTTAGCTATTCGATTTTTATTTTTTTCAATAAAAAAAATAATTTGGCCTTACTGCTATTAGCCATTAGGAACGTATTTTGAATAACATATGTACTACATGGAACAACAGAGTGAAAACCCCAGCAGCGTTGCAGTTCTTGGCACACTCATAACAGTGAGCCTGGCACCTACTACCATACCCTGTTCAAAGACACGTAAATTTTTGTCTTGCCCATTCACCCTCTAAATGCACACATACACAATCCACGTCTCAATTGTCTCAAGGCTTAAAAATCCTTCTTTAACCTGTCTCCTCCCCTTCATCTATACTGATTGAAGTGGATTTAACAGGTGACATCAGTAAGGGATCATAGCTTTCACCTGAATTCACCACGTCAGTCTGTCATGGAAAGAGCAGGTGTTCATAATGTTTTGTCCACACAGTGTATTTGTCTCCAGTCAGGTATGTAATCCAGAGCATTAATTCAGAGACTAATGATTCATCTGTCAAACTGGGCCAGGCAGACCAGAGGCGGAGAGGGGCCGTGACAGAGATTAGGGCTGATTATAGAGGTCTTGAGGGGATACATTTTGAATTGTTAGCACCTGTGAAGAATAGACGGACAGACAGACAGACAGACAGAGCTCTTAATTGCAATGTTTTGCCTCTGGCCAGGTCAACAACTGACTCACTCGGTTCAATAAAGAATACATAGATGAATAATAGACAGGAACATCAGATATGTTTAATAGTTAACATCTCATCAACGCACAAATAATGAAGTATATGAAAGTCAATTATTTGGGATTTCTTATAAGGCATGAACAGTCTGTGCAAAGCATGCAATTCATAGAAACAGGCCAATAAAATATATAGTAAAGTGAAAGACAGAAATTGAATGAGAGTTGACAAAGACAGGACAGAGAAAATAAAAGAGAAGGGACAGAGAGAGAGAGAGGGGGACAGAGAGAGAGGGGGGGACAGGGAGAGGGGAACAGAGAGAAAAGGACAGTGAGAGAGAGAGGGGAACATAGAGAGGGGGACCGAGAGAGAGAGGGGGACAGGGAGAGAGAGGGGGACAGAGAGAGAGAGGGGGACAGAGAGAGGGGGTCAGAGAGAGAGAGAGGTCATACCAAGGATCATTTAGCTATTTGATTTTGAATTTAAAAAATATATACAAAATATAGGACAGAACATTGTTGATACATTCGAGTTTCAAGTTGTATTTGTTACATGCACAAGTACACTGAAAGGGGAACATAACCTCTCACTCAACGTCAACAAAATAAAGGAGATGATCGTGGACTTCAGGAAACAGCAGAGGGTGCACCCCCCTATCCACATCGAAGGGACAGCAGTGGAGAAGGTGGAAAATTTTAAGTTCCTCGGTGTACATATCACTGACAAACTGAAATGGTCCACCCATACAGACAGTGTGGTGAAGAAGGCGCAACAGCGTCTCTTCAACCTCAGGAGGCTGAAGAAATTTGGCCCGTCACCTAAAACCCTCACAAACTTTTACAGATGCACAATTGAGAGCATCCTGTCGGGCTGTATCACCGCCTGGTATGGCAACTCCACCGCCCACAACCGCAGGGCTCTCCAGAGGGTGGTGCGGTCTGCACAACGCATCACCAGGGGCGAACTACCTGCCCTCCAGGACACCTACAGCACCCAATGTCACAGGAAGGCCAAAAAGATCATCAAGGACAACTTACACCCGAGTCACTGCCTGTTCACCCCGCTATCATCCAAAAGGCGAGGTCAGTACAGGTGCATCAAAGCTGGGACCAATAGACTGTTAAACAGCTTCTATCTCAAGGCCATCAGACTGTTAAACAGCTTCTATCTCAAGGCCATCAGACTGATAAACAGCTTCTATCTCAAGGCCATCAGACTGTTAAACAGCCTCTATCTCAAGGCCATCAGACTGATAAACAGCCTCTATCTCAAGGCCATCAGACTGTTAAACAGCCTCTATCTCAAGGCCATCAGACTGTTAAACAGCTTCTATCTCAAGGCCATCAGACTGTTAAACAGCTTCTATCTCCAGGCCATCAGACTGTTAAACAGCCTCTATCTCAAGGCCATCAGACTGTTAAACAGCCTCTATCTCAAGGCCATCAGACTGTTAAACAGCCATCACTAGCACAGAGAGGCTGCAACCTACATACAGACTTGAAAATCACTGGCCACTTAAAAAAATGGAACACTAGTCACTTTAATAATGCCACTTTAATAATGTTTACAGCATTTCACTACACTCGCAATAACATATGCTAACCATGTGTATGTGACCAAGACATTTGATTTGAAATGCTTAACTTGCAAGCCCTACACAACAGTGCAGTATTCACTATCAAAATAGTATAACTAATCAAAAATAAAACCACGAAAAATAAGAAATAAGAGAGGAAGCTACAGTATATACATTTTGGATGGTGTATCAATTTTACAATGTGCAGGGATACTGGAGTATAGAGTTAGATATGTATACAGTGGGGAGAACAAGTATTTGATACACTGCCAATTTTGCAGGTTTTCCTACTTACAAAGCATGTAGAGGTCTGTAATTTTTATCATAGGTACACTTCAACTGTGAGAGACGGAATCTAAAACAAAAATCAAGAAAATCACATTGTATGATTTTTAAGTAATTAATTTGCATTTTATTGCATGACGTAAGTATTTGATACATCAGAAAAGCAGAACTTAATATTTGGTACAGAAACCTTTGTTTGCAATTACAGAGATCATACGTTTCCTGTAGGTCTTGACCAGGTTTGCACACACTGCAGCAGGGATTTTGGCCCACTCCTCCATACAGACCTTCTCCAGATCCTTCAGGTTTCGGGGCTGTCGCTGGGCAATACAGACTTTCAGCTCCCTCCAAAGATTTTCTATTGGGTTCAGGTCTGGAGACTGGCTAGTCCACTCCAGGACCTTGAGATGCTTCTTACGGAGCCACTCCTTAGTTGCCCTGGCTGTGTGTTTCGGGTCGTTGTCATGCTGGAAGACCCAGCCACGACCCATCTTCAATGCTCTTACTGAGGGAAGGAGGTTGTTGGCCAAGATCTCGCGATACATCCTCCCCTCAATACGGTGCAGTCGTCCTGTCCCCTTTGCAGAAAAGCATCCCCAAAGAATGATGTTTCCACCTCCATGCTTCACGGTTGGGATGGTGTTCTTGGGGTTGTACTCATCCTTCTTCTTCCTCCAAACACGGTGAGTGGAGTTTAGACCAAAAAGCTCTATTTTTGTCTCATCAGACCACATTACCTTCTCCCATTCCTCCTCTGGATCATCCAGATGGTCATTGGCAAACTTCAGACGGGCCTGGACATGCGCTGGCTTGAGCAGGGGGACCTTGCGTGCGCTGCAGGATTTTAATCCATGACGGCGTAGTGTGTTACTAATGGTTTTCTTTGAGACTGTGGTCCCAGCTCTCTTCAGGTCATTGACCAGGTCCTGCCGTGTAGTTCTGGGATGATCCCTCACCTTCCTCATGATCATTGATTCCCCATGAGGTGAGATCTTGCATGGAGACCCAGACCGAGGGTGATTGACCGTCATCTTGAACTTCTTCCATTTTCTAATAATTGCGCAAAACAGTTGTTGCCTTCTCACCAAGCTGCTTGCCTATTGTCCTGTAGCCCATCCCAGCCTTGTGCAGGTCTACAATTGTATCCCTGATGTCCTTACACAGCTCTCTGGTCTTGGCCATTGTGGAGAGGTTGGAGTCTGTTTGATTGAGTGTGTGGACAGGTGTCTTTTATACAGGTAACGAGTTCAAACAGGTGCAGTTAATACAGGTAATGAGTGGAGAACAGGAGGGCTTCTTAAAGAAAAACTAACAGGTCTGTGAGAGCCGGAATTCTTAATGGTTGGTAGGTGATCAAATAGTTATGTCATGCAATAAAATGCAAATGAATTACTTAAAAATCATACAATGTGATTTTCTGGATTTTTGTTTTAGATTCCGTCTCTCACAGTTGAAGTGTACCTATGATAAACATTACAGACCTCTACATGCTTTGTAAGTAGGAAAACCTGCAAAATCGTCAGTGTATCAAATACTTGTTCTCCCCACTGTATGTAGGCAGGGGTTAGGAGAAAGTGACTGGTAGAAGGATTAATAATAATAATAATAATAATAGTAGTAGTAGTAGTAAACAGTATGGCAGCAGCACAAGTGATGGGTAGGTAAGTGTGTGGGTGTTAGTGTGAGTGTGTGAGTGTGTGAGTGGGCTGAAAAGTGACTGACGGCAGGAATATATAAATACTTATGGTAATATACTAATGGTATTATATACAGTCCCTTCAGAAAGTATTCACACCCCTTGACTTTTTTCACATTTTGTTGTGTTACAGCCTGAATTTTAAATTGATTAAATTGATATTTTTTGTCACTTTGACCCCATAATGTCAAAGTGGAATTATGTTTTTTGAAATTATTACAAATTAATTAAAAATGAAAAGGTGAAATGCCTTGAGTCAATAAGTATTCAACCCCTTTGTTATGGCAAACCTAAATAAGTTCAGGAGTATAAATATGCTTAACAAGTCACATAATAATTTGCATGGACTCACTCTGTGTGCAATAATAGGGTTTAACATGATTTTTGAATGACTACCTCATCTCTGTACCCCACACATACAATTATCTATAAGGTCCCTCAGTCAAGCAGTGAATTTCAAACACAGATTCAACCACAAAGACCAGGGAGGTTTTCCAATGCCTCACTAAGAAGGGCACCTATTGGTAGATGGGTAAAAATATGAATATCCCTTTGAGCATGGTGAAGTTATTAATTACATTTTGGATGGTTTATCAATACACCCAGTCACTACAAAGATATAGGCGCCCTTCCTAACTCAGTTGCTTTCCACCAGACAGCTGCCTTCCACCAGACACTGGGAGATTAATTCACCTTTCAGCAGGACAATAACCTAAAACACAAGGCCAAATCTACACTGGAGTTGCTTACCAAGAAGACAGAGAATGTTCCTGATTGGCCGAGTTACAGTTTTGACTTAAATCTACTTGAAAATGTATGGCAAGACCTGAAAATGGTTGTCTAGCAATGATCGGGTGGCAGGTAGCTTAGTGGTTAAGAGCGTTGTGCCAGTAACCGAAAGGTCGCTGGTTCTAATCCCCGAGCCGACTAGGTGAAAAATCTGTCGATGTGCCCTTGAGCAAGGCACTTAACCCTAATTGCTCCTGTAAGTCGCTCTGGATAAGAGCGTCTTGTAAAAATCAACAACCAATTTGACAGAGCTTGAAGAATTTAAAAAATAATAATGGGCAAATGTTGCACAATCCAAGTGTGGAAAGCTCTTAGAGACTTACCCAGAAAGACTCACAGCTGTAATCGCTACCAGTGGTGTAAAGTACCTAAGTAAAAATACTTTAAATTACTACTTAAGTAGTTTCTGGGATCTGGCTGACTCACTAAACACAAATGCTTCATTTGTAAATTATGTCTGAGTGTTGGAGTGTGCCCCTGGCTATCCGTAAATAAAAATAAATACAAAATTGTGCCATCTGGTTTGCTTAATATAAGGAATTTGAAATGATTTATACTTTTACTTTTGATGCTTAAGTATATTTGAGCAATTACATTTACTTTTGATACTTAAGTTTATTTAAAACCAAATACTTGAAGACTTTTACTCAAGTAGTATTTTACTGGGTGACTTTCACTTTTACTTGAGTCATTTTCTATTAAGGTATCTTTACTTTTACTCAAGTATGATAATTGGGTACTTTTTCCACCACTGCTAACATGACAAATTACCAGCCACACACAGCAGACTGACTTGTTTCATGCTAGTGGATACATGCCGTGACTAGCTAGCATGCTAACAGCTACATGCAGCATCATACAGAACACACCAACATGGAAGACAATGGCCCTTTGTGTTTGGCTGTTGTACAGGGTGTCTAGGCCTCTAGAGACCTAAAGGCCCGCTAGTAGAAACAGAGGTCATTAAGGTCATAGTCTGGAATCCACAGAATGAGGATGAGGAATGTAAGATAAGGCATACTGCATTAACATGACTGTGTCAACAATGGCACTAATGGTGTTGAGTTCATGTGATTTCATATTGGGGTTAAGGTCAGGGGTTAGAGGTTAGAGGTTAGATAAATGGCAGAGCGTTAGAATCAACTCTACCAAAGTGACTGCAAGGGCACAGACCTCCCTCTCACCCCCCCCCCCCCCCCCCCCCCCCCCCCCCTCTCCCTTTCCAACAATCTCTCTGATATCAGTCTTCCTCTTTTTCTCCCTCTCTCTTCTTCTGTCCTCAGGCCTTAGTAGGTCTTCATAGAAACCTCCCACAAAGGAGTTCTCCAGCCCTCGCAGTGTTGCATAGTGTTAGTAAACAGTACAGAACAGAGCACAGAGTATGTTACAGAACTACGTGAACCATTAAACTACACAGACAGGTCTGTGTCATGTCCCACCGCTAATCACTCCTTTCTCCTCCTTTTCTTCTCCTCCTCCTTTCCTCTTTCCTTCTTATGTAAATGTGAAAGTGCTGTCTGGTTTTCAGGCACACACTCCAGAGTGGAATGAGCTCATCACTCCGAACGCTGGTAGAGTTCTCTGGTATCGAATTGGGAGTTTGTGTGTGTGGCCTCCATGGAGCCGATGGGAGGAAGTAGATTCTGCTCAGACAGGAAGTAGAACGGAAACTGCACCAGGAAGCCATGGACCTTCTTCAGCTCCTCGTGAACACGTGCAGAATCCTTACTCTCCAACCCTGGCTTGCCCAGATAGGCTTCCCATTCTAGAATGTTCCTGACATCACTGGAGGGAAGGCACCGGAAGACCTGAGGGGAAAGAGGGAGAACTTCAACTCTAT
The DNA here is from genome assembly GCF_964263955.1 of Coregonus lavaretus. NCBI lineage: Eukaryota > Metazoa > Chordata > Actinopteri > Salmoniformes > Salmonidae > Coregonus > Coregonus lavaretus. The sequence goes on along the minus strand of NW_028162356.1, from coordinate 139,265 downwards.
ACTCTCTATGCTAGCAAAGCACAGTTAGCATTAAGGTATAATACTGACTAGGTGTGTGCTAACATTGCATGTTAGCATGTGTGTACTCTACCTTCTGGTAGACTACCTATGTGTGTGTGTGTCAGTGTGTTAGCTACCTTCTGATTGATAGAGGCATTGTGAGCGCAGGTGGTCATCCAAATCTCCTTGTAAAAGTGATCACTGAGCGGGTCAGACACGTCTATGGACAGATCAGTACGGGCTAGGATAGTACCATAACTTATCTTAAATCAATCCCACGGCTGTCTCACCTAGCTATTATAGATCTTTACACTCAGATTTGGGCACTAATAACCACCTAAATTGGAACACAGTATGGGTTTTGACTGACAGACATTCTGAACCTGAGCACCGCACGCCAAGAAGTTGCTCCCATCCTTCCCGCTTATTGGGCAACTTTTTCAAGAACGTTATGTCTGAGTGAGGGAAATGCTGTAAATTAAGATGACTCTATTTTGAAAGATGAGATGTTGAGGATTAAAATAAATATGGCTTTGATGTCATACAAGAAAGCCAAACACCCTTGAGGCCAAATTTGCACATTTCCAAATCATAAAACTCATGTCATATACATATACATGTCAACGTTTGTATGTTTCTATGTTTGTACTGTCCCTGTGGTTCTACGTCCCCGTGTAGCTCAGTTGGTAGAGCATGGCGTTTGCAACGCTAGGGTTGTGGGTTCGATTCCCACAGGGGGCCAGTGTGAAAATGTACGCACCCACTAAAACTGTAAGTTGCTCTGGATAAGAGCATCTGCTAAATGACTTAAATGTATTGTACTCAACATTTCTTTACTGTTACTTCTGTGAACTTTCACTATCCTCCTCATGAGGGAGAGATTTAGAAAATATATACAGTGGGGAGAACAAGTATTTGATACACTGACGATTTTGCAGGTTTTCCTACTTACAAAGCATGTAGAGGTCTGTAATTTTTATCATAGGTACACTTCAACTGTGAGAGACGGAATCTAAAACAAAAATCCAGAAAATCACATTGTATGATTTTTAAGTAATTAATTTGCATTTTATTGCATGACATAAGTATTTGATACATCAGAAAAGCAGAACTTAATATTTGGTACATAAACCTTTGTTTGCAATTACAGAGATCATACGTTTCCTGTAGGTCTTGACCAGGTTTGCACACACTGCAGCAGGGATTTTGGCCCACTCCTCCATACAGACCTTCTCCAGATCCTTCAGGTTTCGGGGCTGTCGCTGGGCAATACGGACTTTCAGCTCCCTCCAAAGATTTTCTATTGGGTTTAGGTCTGGAGACTGGCTAGGCCACTCCAGGACCTTGAGATGCTTCTAATGGAGCCACTCCTTAGTTGCCTTGGCTGTGTGTTTCGGGTCATTGTCATGCTGGAAGACCCAGCCACGACCCATCTTCAATGCTCTTACTGAGGGAAGGAGGTTGTTGGCCAAGATCTCGCGATACCTGGCCCCATCCATCCTCCCCTCAATACGGTGCAGTCGTCCTGTCCCCTTTGCAGAAAAGCATCCCCAAAGAATTATGTTTCCACCTCCATGCTTCACGGTTGGGATGGTGTTCTTGGGGTTGTACTCATCCTTCTTCTTCCTCCAAACACGGTGAGTGGAGTTTAGACCAAAAAGCTCTATTTTTGTCTCATCAGACCACATTACCTTCTCCCATTCCTCCTCTGGATCATCCAGATGGTCATTGGCAAACTTCAGACGGGCCTGGACATGCGCTGGCTTGAGCAGGGGGACCTTGCGTGCGCTGCAGGATTATAATCCATGACGGCGTAGTGTGTTACTAATGGTTTTCTTTGAGACTGTGGTCCCAGCTCTCTTCAGGTCATTGACCAGGTCCTGCCATGTAGTTCTGGGCTGATCCCTCACCTTCCTCATGATCATTGATGCCCCACGAGGTGAGATCTTGCATGGAGCCCCAGACCGAGGGTGATTGACCGTCATCTTGAACTTCTTACATTTTCTAATAATTGCACCAACAGTTGTTGCCTTCTCACCAAGCTGCTTGCCTATTGTCCTGTAGCCCATCCCAGCCTTGTGCAGGTCTACAATTTTATCCCTGATGTCCTTACACAGCTCTCTGGTCTTGGCCATTGTGGAGAGATTGGAGTCTGTTTGATTGAGTGTGTGGACAGGTGTCTTTTATACAGGTAACGAGTTCAAACAGGTGCAGTTAATACAGGTAATGAGTGGAGAACAGGAGGGCTTCTTAAAGAAAAACTAACAGGTCTGTGAGAGCTGGAATTCTTACTGGTTAGTAGGTGATCAAATACTTATGTCATGCAATAAAATGCAAATTAATTACTTAAAAATCATACAATGTGATTTTCTGGATTTTTGTTTTAGATTCCGTCTCTCACAGTTGAAGTGTACCTATGATAAAAAATTACAGACCTCTACATGCTTTGTAAGTAGGACAACCTGCAAAATCGGCAGTGTATCAAATACTTGTTCTCCCCACTGTATATTAAAGATATGTGGGTTTTTGGTAGCAGAATTTCAAGGCACAAGTCAATGTTTCTTAAACTTACAGAAGGTAGAAAACTGTATCCAAAACTAAATATACGTGTTGATGTTAGTTGGCAGGGGTCTTCACTTCAACATTATTGTGTTTTGATTTATTTCTAATGCCTTTTAACTCTTTTTCTGGTAGATTTTTTCTAAGATCCCTTTTCCATCTGTTTGACCAGAAATCAAAGCCTTTGCTTATTCCTAATTTTTAGGATGGAAAATGGTTGAAAAATATATGCCTTATTTCTAAAAAAATATAGACTCTTAGCATTCATTTGACACCCAATTTGACATGCTCCTATGAACGTAACATGTTGGTGCTCATGGGTCCTTTCACATGGAAATGACCACATGCGCTCCTTAACACGTTTGTGACTGAGAGTATGTGTGTGTTGACAGAGACATTGAGGCAGGCAAACTGCTCAGCAGTGGTGAAACAAGTGAGAGAGAGAAAGAGGGGATTAAAGAAATGGTTCCAAACAGAGAGACTCCGACCCAGAGAAACAGTGTGACAAGATCAGTAACCTGGTGTCCTGCTGACAGAGCTGCAGTGTGTGTGTGTGTGTGTGTGTGTGTGTGTGTGTGTGTGTGTGTGTGAGCGAGCATGTGTGCATGTACGTTTCCTGGCTTTCTCCCTGTTTTGGGAATGGGGTTTCACCGTGGTATTAGGTGTCCGGTTGTGCTCTGCAATGTCATCCAACGAGCTGGTCTTACTTTTTCTGGAAAGCTTTCTTCCAACAAACAGACCACTCCCCTCACCACCTCTCTGACACACTTTCTTTCTTCCTCTTATACTCTTCTCTCTCTTTCTTACCTCTCACCCCCTCTCTGTCCCTCTTCTCTCTCTTTCTTACCTCTCACCCCCTCTCTGTCCCTCTTCTCTCTCTTTCTTACCTCTCACCCCATCTCTGTCCCTCTTCTCTCTCTTTCTAACCTCTCACCCCCTCTCTGTCCCTCTTCTCTCTCTTTCTTACATCTCACCCCCTCTCTGTCCTTCTTCTCTCTCTTTCTTACCTTTCACCCCCTCTCTGTCCCTCTTCTCTCTCTTTCTTACCTCTCACCCCCTCTCTGTCCCTCTTCTCTCTCTTTCTTACCTCTCACCCCCTCTGTCCCTTTTCTCTCTCTTTCTTACCTCTCACCCCCTCTCTGTCCCTCTTCTCTCTCTTTCTTACCTCTCACCCCCTCTCTGTCCCTCTTCTCTCTCTTTCTTACCTCTCACCCCCTCTCTGTCCTTCTTCTCTCTCTTTCTTACCTCTCCCCTCTATGTCCCTCTTCTCTCTATCAGAGTGTAAAGATCTACACAAAATACCTAAGGGGTAAGGGCTTGAGGCCAGGCCGGGGCTAGGGAGGGGGTACGGGCCCAGGGTTTACTGTATATGGTCTGAGGAGTAGATTTGGAATTAAGAAGCAGCACCCCCTCTTATGGGGAACCAAGGCACCACCACAGAGATAATATTACATTATTAAATATGTAATTATGTGGACACCACACTCTCCGCACAAAATGAGGTGGAAACAGAGCTGCACTTCCTAACCTCCTGCCAAATGTATGACCATATTAGAGACACATACAGTGAGGGAAAAAAGTATTTGATCCCCTGCTGATTTTGTACGTTTGCCCACTGACAAAGACATGATCAGTCTATAATTTTAATGGTAGGTTTATTTGAACAGTGAGAGACAGAATAACAACAAAAAAATCCAGAAAAACGCATGTCAAAAATGTTATAAATTGATTTGCATTTTAATGAGGGAAATAAGTATTTGATCCCTCTGCAAAACATGACTTAGTACTTGGTGGCAAAACCCTTGTTGGCAATCACAGAGGTCAGACGTTTCTTGTAGTTGGCCACCAGGTTTGCACACATCTCAGGAGGGATTTTGTCCCACTCCTCTTTGCAGATCTTCTTCAAGTCATTAAGGTTTCGAGGCTGACGTTTGGCAACTCGAACCTTCAGCTCCCTCCACAGATTTGCTATGGGATTAAGGTCTGGAGACTGGCTAGGCCACTCCACGACCTTAATGTGCTTCTTCTTGAGCCACTCCTTTGTTGCCTTGGCCGTGTGTTTTGGGTCATTGTCATGCTGGAATACCCATCCACGACCCATTTTCAATGCCCTGGCTGAGGGAAGGAGGTTCTCACCCAAGATTTGACGGGACATGGCCCCGTCAATCGTCCCTTTGATGCGGTGAAATTGTCCTGTCCCCTTAGCAGAAAAACACCCCCAAAGCATAATGTTTCCACCTCCATGTTTGACGGTGGGGATGGTGTTCTTGGGGTCATAGGCAGCATTCCTCCTCCTCCAATCACGGCGAGTTGAGTTGATGCCAAAGAGCTCGATTTTGGTCTCATCTGACCACAACACTTTCACCAAGTTCTCCTCTGAATCATTCAGATGTTCATTGGCAAACTTCAAACAGGCCTTTTATATGTGCTTTCTTGAGCAGGGGGACCTTGCGGGCGCTGCAGGATTTCAGTCCTTCACGGCATAGTGTGTTACCAATTGTTTTCTTGGTGACTATGGTCCCAGCTGCCTTGAGATCATTGACAAGATCCTCCCGTGTAGTTCTGGGCTGATTCCTCACCGTTCTCATGATCATTGCAACTCCACGAGGTGAGATCTTGCTTGGAGCCCCAGGCCGAGGGAGATTGACAGTTCTTTTGTGTTTCTTCCATTTGCGAATAATCGCCCCAACTGTTGTCACCTTCTCACCAAGCTGCTTGGCGATGGTCTTGTAGCCCATTCCAGCCCTGTGTAGGTCCACAATCTTGTCCCTGACATCCTTGGAGAGCTCTTTGGTCTTGGCCATAGTGGAGAGTTTGGAATCTGATTGATTGATTGCTTCTGTGGACAGGTGTCTTTTATACAAGTAACAAACTGAGATTAGGAGCACTCCCTTTAAGAGTGTGCTCCTAATCCCAGCTCATTACCTGTATAAAAGACACCTGGGAGCCTGAAATCTTTCTGATTGAGAGGGGGTTAAATCCTTATTTCCCTCATTAAAATGCAAATCAATTTATAACATTTTTGACATGCTTTTTTCTGGATTTTGTTGTTGTTATTCTGTCTCTCACTGTTCAAATAAACCTACTGTTAGGCTATGGTTAAACCCAGCACTCAGAGAAACAAAACACGACTAAGGGAGTGGAAGAAACAAAAATTATTTTAATAAAAGTTCAATTTGTCTTAGTCCAAAAACAACTGAAGAAAAGGAACAGAGTGGGCTAGTCGGCTCCGGAGGAAGGAGAGGCTGAGGCAGGCAGGCAGGCAGGCAGGCATGTCTGAACTGAAGACAAAACAAACGACAGGTTAAGGAGAGTAAAGAGCCAGGCTGAAGACAAAGACAATTTAACTCTACTGGTGAGCCAAGTTACCGCTCTAGTAAGAACAACGATCTGGCGCCGGTGGAGAGCCATGCCCAGGAATTAGTAGTGCAGGTTGATGAGAGAATAGGATGCAGCTGCGTAGGCAGGAATCACTGGAAACAACCCGCAGCTGCACAGGAGAGGCAGATCCTGAGCACGCCCCCCGATCCACTCCAGACACACCGGCAGACGCACCAACATAATGGGGACAAACACACATACAGATACAACAGACAAAGAGGGAACAAAACAAGGAGGAAGGGAAACAGAAAAGGGAGAGACAAGCTGCCCACATAACAGTACCCCACCCTCAATGGTCGCCACCTGGCGACCCACCAGGCCTGTCAGGGTTGTCGTGATGGAAGTCCGTGATCAGCTGAGGATCCAACACAAAACGCTTAGGGACCCAAGACCTCTCCTCTGGTCCATAACCTTCCCAATCGACTAGGTATTGGAGACCCCTACCCCGCCTCCGAGAGTCCAGGAGCCTACTGACGGTGTAGGCCGGATGGTCGTCAATGAGGCGAACAGGTGGAGGTGGATCTGCCGGCGGACACAAAAGGCTGGAGGACACAGGTTTCAGTTGGGAGACGTGGAAAGTAGGGTGTATCTTCATGGCTGAAGGCAACTTCAAACGAACCGCAGCGGGGTTAACGATGGACTCCACCACAAACGGACCCAGGTACCGAGGAGACAGCTTGCGTGATTTGGTACGAAGAGGTACGTTCTTTGATGACAGCCAAACTTCTTGACCAGGATGAAACACAGGTGCGGGAGTCCTGCTCCTATCCGCTGTTGTCTTGTTCCTGTCGGTGGTCCGAAGCAACGCTTCCCGAGCGTCGCTCCACACTCTCTGGCAGCGGCGGAGGTTCTCCTGAACCGAAGGAACAGCCAATTCCTTCTCCTGAGCAGGAAACAGAGGGGGTTGATAACCCATGGTTACTTCGAAGGGTGAAAGGCCGGTGGCAGAGGTGGTGAGGGAGTTGTGGGTGTACTCTATCCAAGGCAGATGTTTGGCCCAGGATGATGGATGTTGAGCAGCCACACAACGAAGGGTTGCTTCGAGGTCTTGATTGGCTCTTTCTGTTTGACCGTTGGTCTGGGGATGAAACCCTGAGGACAGACTAACGGAAGCACCCAAAGCAGAACAGAAAACCTTCCAAACACGGGAAGTAAACTGTGGGCCTCTATCAGATACGATGTCCACAGGTATTCCATGGGGACGGAATACATGTTGGACTAGGAGGTCTGCTGTCTCACTGGCAGACGGTAATTTTGGTAATGCTATATAGTGAACAGATTTAGAGAATCTGTCCACAATGGTAAGTATAGTATCATTACCTTCAGACTTGGGTAGGCCGGTGACAAAATCCATGGCTATGTGGGACCAGGGACGGCTGGGAACTGGGAGGGGTAGCAGCAGCCCCGAAGGGGACTGATGGGAGGCTTTGCCCCGAGCACAGGTTGAACAGGCTGCCACAAAAGCCCGAACGTCAGTTTCCATTGAAGGCCACCAAAAATGTCTCTTAAGCAGCGTCAACGTGCGTCTCATCCCAGGGTGACCAGCAAAACGGGAGGTGTGAATCCACTGCAACACCTGAGACCGGACCGTCTCGGGAACAAAGAGTAGGTTGGGAGGTCCATCACCCGGTCCCGGGTCCGTGGCAAGTGCAGTCTTCACAAGAGACTCGATCTCCCACTGTACTGCCGCCACGACGCATGAGGAAGGTAGGACTGCCTCAGGCTCGCTGGTCTCCGAAGGGTCAGCAAACTGGCGGGACAAAGCATCTGGTTTAACATTTCTTGACCCCGGTCTGTATGTTAGAATAAAGTTAAACCTACTAAAAAACAGGGCCCATCTGGCTTGGCGTGAGTTGAGTCTCTTAGTGGCTTGGATGTAAGCCAAGTTTTTGTGGTCTGTCCAGACCACAAACGGCAGTTCAGCTCCATCCAGCCAGTGCCGCCATTCTTCCAGTGCTAGCTTGACCGCCAGCAGTTCCCGGTTTCCAACGTCGTAATTCCGTTCTGTGGGTGACAATTTCTTGGAGAAAAAAGCACAAGGGTGAAGCTTTTGGTCAGTGGGGGAGCGCTGGGAGAGGACTGCTCCCACACCTGAGTCAGACGCGTCCACCTCCACAATAAACTGCAGAGAGGTATTGGGGTGTATCAACACGGGGGAGGTGGAAAACAGTTCCTTCAAAACCCCCACTGCCTGCTCCGCCTCAGGGGACCACAGAAAAGGGACTTTTGGGGATGTGAGTCTAGTAAGGGGTGCCACCACTTTACTAAAACCCTTAATGAATCTACGGTAGAAGTTAGCAAAGCCCAAAAATCGTTGAAGTTGCTTACGGGTGGTGGGTCTCCTGCCTCCTGCCCGGATCTTCTCGGGGTCCGCCTTCACCTGCCCGCTCTCAATGATGAAACCAAGGAACGATGTAGACTGTTTGTGGAACTCACACTTTTCTGCTTTGACGTACAGCTTATTCTCCAAGAGCCGTTGAAGGACTTGACGGACGTGTGACTCATGCTCCTCGGGTGACTTGGAAAAAACAAGAATATCATCCAGGTATACAAAGACAAAACGGTTCAAAAAATCCCTAAGAACATCGTTCACCATGGCTTGGAATACAGCAGGGGCGTTTGAGAGCCCAAAGGGCATGACCAAATACTCAAAATGCCCCAGTGGAGTGTTGAAAGCGGTTTTCCACTCATCTCCCTTTCGGATTCTGACAAGGTGATAAGCGTTCCTGAGGTCGAGCTTGGAGAAAACTGTGGCGCCATGCAGAGGTTCAAAAGCTGAGTTGATGAGTGGAAGGGGATACTTGTTTTTAACAGTTATGTTGTTTAAACCCCTGAAATCGATACAGGGGCGTAACGACTTGTCTTTCTTTTCAACGAAAAAGAAACCTGCACCCAAAGGAGACGACAAGGGACGGATTATGCCCGAGGCCAGAGAATCACCAATATACTGCTCCATTGCCTCTCTTTCCGGTCGGGACAGATTTTATAAGCGACTAGAGGGCAAGGGAGCACCAGGAAGCAGTTCAATAGGGCAATCATAAGGCCTATGTGGTGGTAGAGACAGAGCCTTGTCCTTACTGAAAACCTCAGCTAAGTCATGGTATTCTTTGGGGACAGATGACAGATCGGGAGGAGCTGAGGGATGAGTTGGGTTACACTTAGTGGGGGGAACCGCTGACCTAAGGCACTCTGAATGGCAGTTAGTGCTCCAACTGAGAATGGTGTGACGTGTCCAATCAATTTGTGGGTTGTGAAGAGCCAACCAGGGGAAGCCAAGGATTAGGGGGGTAGCTGAGCCAGACATAACTCGTAACTGAATGCTTTCACAATGATTGCCAGAAATCACAAGGGAAACGGGGGTGGTTTGATGAGTTATCTCCGCGAGGAGGCGCCCATCAAGGGCTGTGACTCGAATGAGGGTAGGTAGTGGCTCCACGGGGATACGAGCTTGTGTAACGAACTGGTGGCTAATAAAGTTGTCTTCTGCACCTGAGTCTATGAGAGCTGAGAGTGGCAGGGAATGACTCTGGAAACGTAAGGTTACAGGTACTTGTAGTCGGGGAATGATGGGTTCAGGATCTAACTCTGGGCTCGCAAGTAGACCCACCGTTACGAGCGAGCCTTGTCTTTTGGTCGCTTAGGGCATGTAGCCAGAATGTGTGTGGCGTCTCCACAGTACAGGCACTCACCCGCCTGGAGGCGCCGTTGCCGCTCTGCTGGAGGTAGTCGAGCTCGACCCACTTGCATTGGTTCCTCCTCTGTGCTCGGGATGGGATCAGGAACAAGAAGCTGCCGGCTCCGGGGAGGCGAGACTCGAGTGGTTGAAGGCTGGGGAACTCGTCCTCCTAGATGTGGCCGACCGCCTCTCTCCCGACGCCTCTCCCGCAACCGGTTGTCTAGCTTAATGGACAGGGAAACGAGAGAATGTAAATCATGTGGCTCGTCACGAGCAGCCAGTTCATCCTTAATGGCTTCATTCAAACCGTTTAGAAATGCTCCTTGAAGTGCCACATTGTTCCACTTGGAGTCCGCTGCCAAAGTTCAGAACTCAATAGAGTACTCAGCCACACTGTTAGAACCCTGCCTCAAATTAAAAAGTATATTGGAGGAATTACCCACATGGTCAGGATGGTCAAAAACAGTCTTCAATTTAGCAGAAAAATCTGCAAAAGTCAATCCAGTCAAAGTTTGATTTGAGCACACAGCCTCAGCCCAAACCAGAGCTCTCCCTCTTAACAGCCCCAGAACATAAGGTACCTTAGAGGAATCAGTAGAAAACAACAGTGGTCTCTGCCGAAAAATCAAGTCACACTGAAGCAAAAATCCCCGGCACTTGTCCAATTCTCCATTGAACGGTTCAGGCGACGTGACAGGGGGTTCCCGATGGAACGAAGCCTGCATAATGTCCGAGGAAACAACTTGGGGTGCATCAAACTGGGGGTCAGAGAGAGATGGAGAACTGATAACAGACAATTTAGAGACTTGTGTTGTTAACTGAGTCACCTGGTTCAGCAGTTGATGATTATTTTCCAAAAGAGTCCGAATCAATTGGTCATGCTGTCCTAGCAACGTTCCTTGAGCCTGGATAGCTTGTTGGAAGCTGTCTTTGTTTGCCCCGTGCTGTTTCTCTGTTGGGTCCATGGCCAGATCGTTCTGTTAGGCTATGGTTAAACCCAGCACTCAGAGAAACAAAACACGACTAAGGGAGTGGAAGAAACAAAAATTATTTTAATAAAAGTTCAATTTGTCTTAGTCCAAAAACAACTGAAGAAAAGGAACAGAGTGGGCTAGTCGGCTCCGGAGGAAGGAGAGGCTGAGGCAGGCAGGCAGGCAGGAAGGCAGGCAGGCAGGCAGGCAGGTTGGGAGGTATGTCTGAACTGAAGACAAAAACAAACGACAGGTTAAGGAGAGTAAAGAGCCAGGCTGAAGACAAAGACAATTTAACTCTACTGGTGAGCCAAGTTACCGCTCTAGTAAGAACAACGATCTGGCGCCGGTGGAGAGCCATGCCCAGGAATTAGTAGTGCAGGTTGATGAGAGAATAGGATGCAGCTGCGTAGGCAGGAATCACTGGAAACAACCCGCAGCTGCACAGGAGAGGCAGATCCTGAGCACGCCCCCCGATCCACTCCAGACACACACCGGCAGACGCACCAACATAATGGGGACAAACACACATACAGATACAACAGACAAAGAGGGGACAAAACAAGGAGGAAGGGAAACAGAAAAGGGAGAGACAAGCTGCCCACATAACACCTACCATTAAAATTATAGACTGATCATTTCTTTATCAGTGGGCAAACGTACAAAATCAGCAGGGGATCAAATACTTTTTTCCCTCACTCTATATCCCTCAGATTACACAGACTCACAAAGAAAAAGAAAACAAATCCAATTTTGATAAACTCATATCTATTGGGTGAAATACCACAGTGTGCAATCACAGCAGCAAGATTTGTTGCCACAAGAAAAGGGCAACCAGTGAAGAACAAACACCATAGTAAATACAACCCATATTTATGTTTATTTATTTTCCCTTTTGCACTTTAACTATTTGAACATTGTTATAAGACTGTACATAGCCATAATATGACATTTGAAATGTCTCTATTCTTTTGGAACTTTTGTGAGTGTAATGTTTACTGTTCATTTTTACTTGTTTATTTCACTTTTGTGCATTATCTATTTCACTTGCTTTGGCAATGTAAACATATGTTTCCCATGCCAATAAAGCCCTTTGAATTGAATTGAATTGAGTGGACAAGAAAGAGCGCACGAGAGAGAGAGAGAGGACCGGTGCTGCAGGGAGTAGCCCCTGAGAACGGAGGAAGAAGAGGAGGGAGAGAGCAAAAGGAGGGTGGCAAATAAAAATGAAAGAGAGAAAAATAAATAAAATGTCCAGTTAATTTCTGACAAAAGGCTTTCCAAACGAGACACAAGGGCTAGTCTACTGTAAATCAATAGAAGTAGACTGATACGGTTTCTTATGAAATAGTGATGCATGCTTTAGTCTAAGGGACAACACTAGATGTACATTGTGCGCTGGAGGTCTGGTCCCTCTGTGCCAGCCCAGCCCAGCCAGCACTCAGCCTAATTGGGGAGGCCAGGGGGCAATGACCCCCCAACAACCACCGCTCTGGATCTCTCACCAGCCAGGTGGCAGCGTGCGGAGTTGTCTCTCACACACACACACATGCACACACTCACACTCACTCACACACACACAGACACGCACACACACACACACACACACACACACTCATTCACTCACTCACTCACTCACACACTCACACTCACACGCTCACACACACAGACACACACATGCACACACTCACACACACACACACACACTCACACGCACACACAGACAAACTCAATCAATCAATCAATCAAATGTATTTATAAAGAACCTTTTAACATCAGCTGATGTCACAAAGTGCTATACAGAAACCCAGCCTAAAACCCCAAACAGCAAGCAATGCAGATGTAGAAGCACGGTGGCTAGGAAAAACTCCCTAGAAAGGCAGAAACCCAGGAAGAAACCTAGAGAGGAACCAGGCTCTGAGGGGTGGCCAGTCCCTTTCTGGCTGTGCCGGGTGGAGATTATAACAGTACATGGCCTTTAAAGCCAGATTTTACTACAAGATGTTCAAACGTTCATAGATGACCAGCAGGGTCAAATAATAATCACAGTGGTTGTAGAGGTTGCAACAGGTCAGTACATCAGGAGTAAATGTCACTTGGCTTTTCATAGCCGGGTATATAGAGGTTGAAATAGCAGGTGTGGTAGAGAGAGAGAGAGAGAGAGAGCTGAAAACAGCAGGCCTGGGACAAGGTAGCATGTCCGGTGAACAGGTCAGGGTTCCATAGCCGCAGGCAGAAGAGTTTAAACTGGAGCAGCAGCACGACCAGGTGGACTGGGGACAGCCAGGAGTCATCAGGCCAGGTAGTCCTGAGGCATGATCCTAGGGCTCAGGTCCTCCGGGAGGGGAGTTAGAGAGGGAGAGAGAGAGATAATTAGAGGGAGCATACTGCCAACAGTAACAAGACATACCCTTTCCTGAGCTATGAAAAGACACAGACAGACAGAGACAGAGACAGAGACAGAGACAGAGAGGTAAAGAAAGAGAGAGAGACACACAGGGACAGTGTTTCACTGACCTGTACCCACTCAGTACCCACCCTCTCTCTCTCTATCGGAAGACGGAATATCTAACTGTACTCTAGTTGAGAGTTGGAGTGAGTGTGAGAGAATGATAGAGAGAGGGAGAGAGGGAAGGAGAGACTAGGGTAGGACTATTGGATAAAAACGTGTCAATCACTGGCAGACAGCCAATGGGGAGCTGGGGGTGAGATTCATGGCCAGAATCTCCCATCTCTGGCACCTGTCTGTCTGAATCAAACTCATACACTCCACCCATGTTGTGTAAGCGTGTGTGCATGTGCCCATGCCTGTGTGGTTGTCAAGTCCTCCTCTTGTTCACCATCCAAAGGACACAGGGACAAAGGGCCCACAAGAGCAAACGGTGAAAGAACGAAGAGGCTTCAAACCAAAATCCCAGCCACAATTCTTCATAGAGATGTCAGACAGCTTGTCATTCTACTTCCCATTGAAGAACAAACAGAGGTGTGAAGGGCTTGTGTGACCTCTCTGGATTTGAAAAAACCAGGAGCTCAAGTGGGAGGTGTTGAGCTGAATCTCAGGAGTGAGTCAAAGAACTACACTTCCCAGAGTGCACCAGCAGCAGCAAACCGGCTGCTTGTCACCTGATCAGTCATTTTCACTGATTTGGAGCACCTGTGAAGGCATGGAGGGGCTCAGTCATTCAGAAGAACAAACTTCAGAGAGAAGACTCCAAGTTCACTCACAGGTTCAGTCCAAAGACGCCAATGGTAAATGGTTAATTCATTGAAGTTATTTAGAATGTTTATTTAAATGTTTAAACTAATTTAAGTTCATTAAAATGTTTAATTAAAATGGTAACTTTTTGTTCTGTCTTTAAAGGTTTACAAGCTAATTTACTGGCTAATTTACTGGCTAATTTACTGGACAGACCAATCAACTGAAAGCAAACTAAAAATAAAAAAGATTGAGTCAGAAATTTGAGTTGTCCCTGTGTCCTTTGGATGGTGAACAAGAGGAGGACTTGACACCTCTTGAAATGAAGTTGGCTTGTCTGGTGAAGTCGCCAGAGTGCATCAAGTAATTGAACCTGAGAAGTTGAAAACATTCTTCCCAGAAGTCAAACTTACAGAATTGGAAAGGCCAGAAGAGGTTGAACTTCTCATTAGCCATCGAGAGGGAAGACTCGCTCCCCAGAGGGTAAAAATCATGGGAGACCTCGTCTTGTGGGAGGGTCCATTGGGGAAAACAGTGGGTGGAGCACATCCCGACTTATTTGAAGAAGTGGAGGTTGCAGCATATGAGTCCAAAACACACTTTGCTCGCTCCATGAGAACAGCAGCTGTCAAATATCAAGAAATCACAAGTCCAACAACTGACACAGCCCAGCTACAGCAGGAGGCTGTGACTCAGACCAAATTTACAGCTGCCAGTAACCGTGAGTTCCTTGAGTGGTGGAACTGGGACAGCATCGGAGCTGCATGTGAGCCAAGATGTGGAGGATGCCGATGTGGAAATTGTCCACCAGGAGGAAAGGAAATGACCCTGGCAGAGGAAAGGGAACTGGAGATCATTAAAGAAGGCCTCACCTACAAGAAGGGGGATGCTCACACACCGGCTCCACATTGGGATGCGAAGTATCCTTGGACGGTAGATCCAGCCTCTCTCCCGAACAACAAAAGTGCAGTCCAGGCTTGTTTCTTAAGGATGGAAAAGCAACTAAGCAGAGAGCCAGACTGGAAAGTCTCATATGCTACCCAGATCCATGAAATGGTCGAGCGAGGCGCAGCCATAAAACTCACCAACAAAATCATGGACGAGTGGGACGGACCAGTGTGGTACGTAAGCCACCTGGTGGCACCGAACCCTCATTCGGTGACAACACCGGTTCGTATTGTATGGAATAGTAGCCAGAAATACAAAGGCGTGGGTATGAATGATCTTCTTCTGAAGGGACCAGACGTTCTCAACCCTATAAGAGCTGTCTTGCTGAGGTTCAGAGAAGGGACGTATGCATCTCTAGGAGACATCAAAAATATGTACGACTCTCTATGGCTGGAGGAGCGTGAGATGCATCTTCACAGGTTCCTCTGGAGGGACAGCCCAGATGAAGAGATAAGTGAATATGCAATAACCAGAGTCAACATTGGAGACAGACCTGCTGGTTGCATTGCTCAGTTGGCTATGAGGGAAACAGCACGCCTGCCCAACTTTCTTCACTTGGAGGATGAGCGCAGAGTCATTGAAGAGGACAGTTATGTGGATGACCTCTTAACCTCCCAAAATGACCTGAATAAACTTGACAAGATCTCAGCAAATGTCGAGGAGATCTTGAAAGCTGGAGGGTTCTTCCTCAAACCATGGGTCCGGTCAGGGCAAAGTGGGAGGCAAGGAATGGAGATGGAGGTTCTAACAAAGACACAAAGTAAAACCTTAATTCTTCCAAATCAAATGAGGGACGAAGACAACAAAGCCTTGGGTATCGGCTACCAAATGGATGAAGACAAGCTCTACATGTTAACCTCAGTTAACTTTTCCAAAAGGAAAAAGAAGATGAGAGTTGGAAAAAATCTTCTCAAGGAGGAGGTGAGAACTGAGACACCTAACCCACTGACTAGGAGGGCTCTCTTAAGCCAAGTGGCTGGACTGTACGACCCAATTGGCTTAGTTACACCTGCCAAACAGAAGGGAGCAATTCTTGTTCGAAAAGCATTCCAAGAGGGAGGGGGTGGGAAACTAACCCAAGAAACCTGGGACCAACCTCTCTCAGAAAGCCTCAGAGAAGAAGCCATCCAGCTTTTTGAAGAATATGTGCAGCTTGGAGAGGTGAAATTCCACAGGAGCCTCACACCAGCTGGCTGGGAAGGGAAACCTTGGGGCATCACATTCTCTGATGGAAGTGACAAAACCTATGGAGCTGTGATGTACTTAAGATGGGAGACAAGTCAAGGCACTAAAGTTCGATTAATTGAATCAAAAGCCAAGCTGACACCCCTGGATCAGAAGGGAGAAGCTGTAAAAGCTGAGATCTGTGGTGCTGTCTTCGCAGCCAGGATCAGGAAGTATGTGGAAAAGCATGCTCGAATGAAGATCGAGAGATGGTTCCATCTACTTGACAGTCAAACGGTCTTGGGAGCCATTCAAAGAGTCAGTTATGGGTACAAAACCTTCTTTGCAAATAGAGTGGGTGAAATCCAGAAGGCTGGACAAGTGCAAGACTGGTGGTGGATCCGTGGGGATCTAAACATAGCTGACATCATAACAAGAGGGGGTGCTCCTGAAGATTTGAAGGAGAATTCCACATGGCAAAATGGACCAGAGTTCCTAAAGTGGCCAGTGGAGGAGTGGCCTATAAAATCAGCTGGAGAGGTTGCAGCTCATGCCAGGGAGAGTGTAAACAAGCTCCAGAGGAAGGCATTCTCAGGTGCATTAACAAGAGCTCAAGCAAGAAGTAGTCAGCAGAAAGAAGACCTACAAGGCAATCAGGAAAGTCCAAAGAGTGAAACTCATGAGGGAATACCTGTGGTAAACCCAACTCTTCTTAGAAGGAAGCCCACTGGCTGGGTTAAAGATCTTGTGGAAGTAAGAAGATTCAGTAGCCTGTCCAAACTGGTGAGAGTCGTTGCCTGGGTTTGTCTAGCAGCCAAGCAGTGGCTGAAGAGGAAGGGCTGGGCCCCTAAACAGGTAATGAGGGAGGTAAGATCACCCAAGCAACCTGTGCTGACTGTCAAAGAACATGAAGATGCACTCAAATACCTTTTCCTCGCAGCTCAAGAAGGTACAGATTTTTCAGACACAACTCTCAGCAGACTGACAGTGTACAAAGATGTGAACTCTGGGCTGCTAGTTTGTGGAGGCAGAATTCAGACATTCAACAAAGATAAGACAGCAGTGCCAGTTTTACCCCTTGAAGCATGGGTGTCTACACTGCTGGCACAAGAATCCCACAAAGCAAACCACGAGGGAGTGGCGGGAACCCTTCTCCGGATGAGGAAGAAAGCCTGGGTAATAAAAGGCCGTAGACTTGCCAAGAAAATGGTTGACAGCTGTGTGGTCTGCAGGAAAAACAAGGCAAAACAGTGTCAACAAATCATGGCTGACCTGCCTCTAGAGCGAACAGGCCCAGCTGCACCTTTTGAATTCACCACCATGGACCTGTTCGGCCCTTATGAAGTGAAAGATGAGGTCAAGAAGAGAACTAGACTCAAAGTATGGGGAATAGTCTTCTGCTGCATGGCTTCCCGAGCCATACACACTGAAGTGGTGAGTGACATGTCATCTGAAGGATTCCTGCTAGCCTATCAAAGGTTCACTTCACTGAGAGGACACCCCAGGAAACTCTGGTCAGACCCTGGCACTAACTTTGTGGGAGCCAAACCCGCACTTCAAAAATTCCTTAACCAACTAAACAAGTCTGAACTTGAAGACACAGCTGCCAAGGATGGTACAGAATGGTCATGGAAGATCCACCCTGCAGACTCTCCCCATAGGAATGGTGCCGCAGAGGCAGCTGTCAAAGTAGTGAAGCGGGCGTTGAGAAACCTTGGTGGAGATGGTGTTTTCACGTGGGGAGAATTCCAAACTTTTCTCTTCATGGCAGCCAACCTTGCTAATGAGAGACCCATCGATGCAAGAACTCAAAGCAGAGAAGACTGTGTAGAGTACATCACCCCGAATTCTCTGCTTTTAGGACGTACAAATCCAAAGGGAGACCCTGGCGATTTCCAGTTTGATGGCTACCCTTACAAAAGACTTAAACATATTCAAGCAGAGTTAAGCCATTTCTGGAAGAAGTGGAGCCAATTGGCTGGACCTAATCTGTTCATAAGGAACAAATGGCACACCAAAGAGCGAAATATTGCTGTTGGAGATGTGGTCTGGTTGGCTGACCAAAACGCCCTAAGAGGACAGTACAAGCTGGCTAGAGTGGTCGGTGTCAATGCTGACAGCAAAGGCATCGTAAGAGATGTGCTTGTGAAGACTTTTCCCAGCTATCCTGTTCACATCACAAAGTCAAACAGCAAAAAAGGGCCCACAAGAGCAAACGGTGAAAGAACGAAGAGGCTTCAAACCAAAATCCCAGCCACAATTCTTCATAGAGATGTCAGACGGCTTGTCATTCTACTTCCCATTGAAGAACAAACAGAGGTGTGAAGGGCTTGTGTGACCTCTCTGGATTTGAAAAAACCAGGAGCTCAAGTGGGAGGTGTTGAGCTGAATCTCAGGAGTGAGTCAAAGAACTACACTTCCCAGAGTGCACCAGCAGCAGCAAACCGGCTGCTTGTCACCTGATCAGTCATTTTCACTGATTTGGAGCACCTGTGAAGGCATGGAGGGGCTCAGTCATTCAGAAGAACAAACTTCAGAGAGAAGACTCCAAGTTCACTCACAGGTTCAGTCCAAAGACGCCAATGGTAAATGGTTAATTCATTGAAGTTATTTAGAATGTTTATTTAAATGTTTAAACTAATTTAAGTTCATTAAAATGGTAACTTTTTGTTCTGTCTTTAAAGGTTTACAAGCTAATTTACTGGCTAATTTACTGGCTAATTTACTGGACAGACCAATCAACTGAAAGCAAACTAAAAATAAAAAAGATTGAGTCAGAAATTTGAGTTGTCCCTGTGTCCTTTGGATGGTGAACAAGAGGAGGACTTGACACCTTTGCCGTCTTTTCCACTCTCTCTCTTCCCCTCTTTTGACTTCTCCTTTTGGGCAGAGGAAAAAATGGTGGTCTGGGGCACCACCTTCCCTTTTACAGTCTTTGTTTCTGCATAGGAAAGTGTCTCTGCAGTATCCATCATGGCATCCGAGACATTTTCTGCATGCTCCCAGCTTTCTCAATACAGTTTTCTTTTCAGGTAGCTTAAGTCTTTTGAACTTTCTACAGAAGAAGATTTTGTTGTTGTGCCCACTATCACCACATACACCACATACCTCATCAAGCTCTTCTTTCTTTGTGGTTTTTGTTGAGGCAATCTTTCTGTCATACTTCTTGTCCAAACGATCTGATTTTTCCACCTTCTCCACAGTTCTGAGCTGTTCGAGTCTCTCTAGTATTTCTTCTTGACTTTTCAGGAACTTCAAGAGCATGACAAAGTGGTTGTCTGATGTGACATTGTTTCTGGGTTCAACCATAATCACCCAGTCTCTCTTAATGAAGTCAGGCAATTTGCTTTCAATGGATCTAATTACCAGTGGGTTATTTATGGCTCCAGAGTTTCCTAACTCTGTGAGATCTGCTAGAGCCTTCTCCACTGACTGTATGAGATCAATGACCTTTCTTGGTTGGTTCCCTTTCACATGCGGCATCTTCTCCAGCTCTTCCAGGATTTCCACTATGATGGTTGACTTGTTGCCATACCTGTTCTCCAGGACTCTGAACATGTCATCGGCAGTGGTGTAGGTTGAAAGTCTGAGGTCTTTTGAGATTTTGTCATCCACACTCTCCAGGAGTTGATTTTTCTTAACTTCAGTTGATCCGGATGGCTCTCCCTGCTTTTGCAGCCTTTCCCAGTCTTTCCTCCATCTGTGATATTCTCTCTTGCTTCCATTGAAGATAGGTAGAGAGATTGGCTTGATTCTCACTATTGGTGTGGATGTTGCCGGTTGGGGTAGTAGTTTCCCTCCTGTGCCTTGCTCATTGATCGTCCGTGCAGTGGCAAATTCAGGTCTCCTTACCTCAAGCCTGTAGTAGAATGCTCTTACGTCCTTGACTCTTCCATCTAATTCGTCCTTTAATTCTACAGGGATCCATCGCTCCCATGTTGACATTGCTGAGATGGCCTCTTTTATTCTCTTGTCCAAGAGAGCGAGGTGCACTTCATAGCCCTCTAAATTGGCACTTTCCACAGGTACATCAGCCGCTTTATCATTGGCTTTTTCTGCTTCCAGGATTGCCACAAGAAGTTCACTCCTTCCATACCTCGACCACAGGTTTGTTTGAACAATGTCTCTTATCTCCGCCAACTTTGTTTCACCTTCATTTACAGATCTATCAGTGTCAGCCTCTTGCTGTTTATTAAGACCTGGTTCCTTATCCTCAGTCATGTCAGCCTCCAGTCCAATCCTGTAGTCATCGTTGGCATCGAGCATCTTTCTGAAACAATCTGAAAGCTTAGCGAATTCCTCCTTTAACTCCACTTGAAGCATGCTGCTTGCTCCTCTTGAAATGAAGTTGGCTTGTCTGGTGAAGCTGCTTTTTGCAGTGGTCCTCTCCTTTTTGAGCTGCTGGACCGACTTCTCCAGGACATCTTCCGCCATCTTGACTTCCTCTGCGTCAACAGCTTATTTCTGGATCTGAAGCCGTTTATCCTCAGGGCCAGGCCGCTCCGCGTGGTTTACAACTGTCAAGTCCTCCTCTTGTTCACCATCCAAAGGACACAGGGACAACTCAAATTTCTGACTCAATCTTTTTTATTTTTAGTTTGCTTTCAGTTGATTGGTCTGGCCAGTAAATTAGCCAGTAAATTAGCTTGTAAACCTTTAAAGACAGAACAAAAAGTTACCATTTTAATTAAACATTTTAATGAACTTAAATTAGTTTAAACATTTAAATAAACATTCTAAATAACTTCAATGAATTAACCATTTACCATTGGCGTCTTTGGACTGAACCTGTGAGTGAACTTGGAGTCTTCTCTCTGAAGTTTGTTCTTCTGAATGACTGAGCCCCTCCATGCCTTCACAGGTGCTCCAAATCAGTGAAAATGACTGATCAGGTGACAAGCAGCCGGTTTGCTGCTGCTGGTGCACTCTGGGAAGTGTAGTTCTTTGACTCACTCCTGAGATTCAGCTCAACAGTGGTTGTGACAATAGAATCCATCTAAGCCTTAGCTCACAAGGTCATGTGACTCATTGATGACATTCCAATGGCAAGTATATAGTATCAGTTCTCTATGTCTGACCAGTAGTATGGAGCTGTGGCTCAGAGTATTGTTTCTTCATACTATGTAATGTGTTCCCAATGAATTTGGTGATGTTTTTTACCCCCCTGTTCAGAGAAATGTGTCATTGAAGTTGTTAGGTTTATGTCCTATCCTGACTTTACCAGGTACTGACCACTAGATGGTGCTGTTCCAGGTGATTTTTTTTTTTAAGAATCCCCCCCCCCCACCCCATGTTAAAGGGAAAGTTCACCCAAACTACAAAATGACATATTGATTTCCTTACCCTATAAGCAGTCTATGGACAAGGTATGGCAGCAATCCATGCATTGGTTTTGTTGTCCACTGTTTCAAACTTTCAGCATTTGTGGCACAAATCCAATGCAAGTCAATGGTATCTATTTAGCATTTTCACGCTTCATCCTGAAGTATCTAAACATTTATTGCGTAGCTCAATGATGTTACTTATAGATGATTTGGATATGAAGCGCGAAAATGCTAATATAGGTATCACTGACTTGCATTGGATTTGTGCCACAAATGCTAAAAAGTTTGCATTTGAAACAGTGGCCAGGTAAACAAAACCAAAGCATGGGTTGCTGTCATACCTTGTCCATAGACTGGTGTGTGAAAGGCCATATAGTGGATAGTGCCTAATGGAAATCTGCTATCTCCTATACAGTCCTTTCATATCAGGTCAGCTGAAGGGGAGGAGGAGAGGAATAGAGGAAGCCACTTCAAATGGTAGAGAAAGCCAACACCTTATAGCTGAGATCAGTGGCTTGGTAATAATCTGTTCCAGCAGGCTGGTTTGTTATTGGTCTCTACAGCACACACGGTCATATGTACACACACACATGCACACACGCGCGCACACACACACGCACACACACACGCACACACAGGCGCGTAGAGTACAGTAATTAAAGGTATTACAACATCAGATGTGCTCCCTTCCCTTAATCCTCCTACACTCCTAAGTGCTTGAGTAGTTTTTGTTGTCTACTTTCCAAACGATCAATATCACACGTAATCACGTTCATCTGCACAAGTGACCGGGCTGAAGGATTCTTCGGAATATCATAAGACAAGCTGGAATCTTTACTCATCATCAGATGTTCTTCCCTCCCCAAATCCTCCTACACTCGTAAAATACAGTACACACACACACAACTTCCAAAAGTTCATATACAACTGGAGTAGGTTTGCTACAATACAGAATTTGGTTCCTGTATGTTTTTCCAATGCGGCCCCTTACCACCAAATAACTACAATTATGTTTAACAGTGTTTGGCTGCAATCCAAGAAGAACTGGCCGCAACCCACTATTTTGGAACCACTGCAATGCACACTTCACTGCTACACGAGTGTGTTTACATGTGTGTCTGTGGTACCGCTGCCTTCTTCTGGTAGACTGAGATACATGCACCTGGAATTGAAAACGTATCCTGTCCTGCAACAGAGGGACAACACAAACACACACATACACTATCTGTGCACAGGGTCGTGTGTGTGTGTGTGTGTGTGTGTGTGTGTGTATACAGTTTCAGCTGGTGTGTGTGTGTTGAAAATACATGGTTGTTTATGTTTTTGCAGCTAGTAGATAAGTTCATATCTGAAAATATATTCCCCATAAGCACTGTTTCCTCAACACACACACACGCGCACACACACACGCATGCACACAAAAATCTGATGGTAGAGTGATGCAGAATCACAAGCTCCACTGTACTTCCTGCAACTCTGTTGGAAAGAGAGAAAGAGAGAGAAAGAGAGAGAGAGAGGGAAAGGAGATACAGAGACACACACACACACAAACAGTGAACCTTGCACACCAACACACCTCACTTCCTTACTGTGTGTGTGTGTGTTTTATGTGTGTGTGTGTGTGTGTTGGAGTGTCAGTGTAGTATGTGTGAGTGTGTGGTTAGAGTCCAGTGAGTGTACATCGAGCCTATGCAAGAGGGTCAGTAAAAAACAATAAATAAGGGGGTCAGTGCAGATAGTCCGGGTGGCCATTTGATGAACTGTTCAGCAGTCTTATGGCTTGGGGGTAGAAGCTGTTAAGGAGCCTTTTGGTCGTGTGTGCAGTAGCAGAGAGAACAGTCTATGACTTGGGTGGCTGGAGTCTTTCACAATTTTTAGGGCCTTCCTCTGACACCACCTGGTATAGAGATCCTGGATGGCAGGAAGCTCGGCCCCAGTGATATACTGGGCTGTACGCACTGCCCTCTGTAGTGCCTTGCAGTTGGATTCAGAGCAGTTGCCATACCAAGCGGTGATGCAACCAGTCAGGATGCTCTCGATGGTGCAGCTGTAGAACAAAGGAGGCTGGTGAGGAGAGGACGGCTCATAATAAATTATGTAATGGAGTGAATGGAATTGTATCAAACACATGGAAACCATGTGTTTGATGTGTTTAATACCATTCCATTAATTCCTTTCCAGCCATTACTATGAGCACGTCCTCCCCAATTAAGGTGCCACCAGCCGCCTGCGCTGTATAACTTTTTGAAGATCTGAAGTCCCATGCCAAATCTTTTCAGCCTCCTGAGGGGGACTAGGTGTTGTCATGCCCTCTTCACCTCTGTGTTGGTGTGTTTGGACCACGATAGGTCCTTAGTGATGTGGACACCAAGGAACTTGAAGCTCTCGACCCGCTCCACTACAGCCCCGTCGATGTGAATGGGGGCGTGCTCGGCCCTCCTTTTCCTGTAGTCCACTCAGCAGGTATTTCCTTTCCACACATAAAAAGACACACACACACACAGCTAACATGACACAATGTTGACATGATGACAGTCTTTTCTATAAGTTATTGTGATCATCATCATCATCTCTCCCCCCCCTCTCTCAAACACAGAACACACACGTAATATGATAACGTTGACATGATAATGTTTTCTAAAGTTATTGTTTATTTTATCTTTATTTAACTAGACAAGTCAGTTAAGAACAAATTCTTATTTACAATGACGGCCTACACCAGCCAAACCCAGACGACGCTGGGCCAATTGTGCGCCGCCCTATGGGACTCCCAATCACGGCCAGTTGTGATACAGCCTGGAATCGAACCAGGGGGTCTGTAGTGACACCTCAAGCACAGAGATACAGTGCCTTAGACCGCTGCGCCACTCAGGAGCCCATTGTGATCATCATCTCTCTCTGTCTCTCCCACACACACACACACACACACACACACACGTTTATGCTTGTGCACTCAGCTAGAGAAAGACCAACCAACCTGTCAACCACAACAGGTTTATGTCCCCCAGTCAGAGATAGAGAGAGAGATGAGGATGGAGAGAGGAAGAGGAAGATTGAGAGAGAGAAAGAGAGAGTCTGTTGTGTGTATTCAGCTGCCCAGACGTGCAGTGAATAAAATATTGATTGCGACGACCTCTCTCTCGCGACGACCTCTCTCTCTCTCTCTCCCCCTCTCTCTCTCTCCATCCCCCTCTCCCTCTCTCTCCCCAATGGTAATCAGAAAGCAGTTGTGTTGAAGCATCACTGATATATGACAGCCATTAACCTTCCACACAGAGGCGGCTTAAGTCTCTCACCAACTGCATCTCTCTCTCATTCAATTCAATTCAATTCAATTCAATTCAAAGGGCTTTATTGACATGGGAAACATATGTTTACATTGCCAATGCAAGTGAAATAGATAAACAAAAGTGAAATAAACAATCAAAAATGAACAGTGAACATTACACTCACAAAAGTTTCAAAAGAATAAAGACATTTCAAATGTCATAGCCAGGATGTCATACTAATTTCAGCTTTTCATCTAGTAGAATTCGCTGCACACTATTGTGGAAGAGAATCGTCCTTCCAGACTGGCATGTTTGACAACAGCTGATAATCAGATAAGGTGACGCGCTGTACCAAAATGAACCAACGCATTCTAAGTATGGATGAGCATGTTGATATTTGTTGCTTACTGCAGTCGTTTTTACTTAAGAGTACATTCTAAATAGTATGTAGTACGATTAGTACACAGTATGCCACTCAATGAGCGGGGGCAGCACTGGAAAGGGAAAGGGGGATACCTAGTCAGCTGCACAACTGAATGCATTCAACTGAAATGTGTCTTCCGCATAAAACCCAACCTCTCTGAATCAGAGAGGTGCGGGGGGCTGCCTTAATCGACGTCCCCGTCATCAGTGCCCGGGGAGCAGTTGTTGTGGGTTAATTGGCTTGCTCAACTGCCTTTCGGTTACTGGCCCAACAGTCTTAACCGAGCTAGCCTGCAAACTGAGCATGTTACAGTGCCTTCAGAAAGTATTCACACCCCTCATCACAATCCACATTTTGTTTTGTTACAGCCTGAATTTTAAATTGATTAAATTGAGATGTTGGGTCACTGATCTACACACAATACCCCATAATGTCAAAGTGGAAATTTGTTTGTAGAACATTTTAGAAATTAATAAAACGGGGATCACGTGACCCTTAAACGAAATGACTGCATGAACTGGGAGCTCCGCACAAGTAATTTCCAATTCTTAATCTTACCTCCACTCAGTGTTGCCAATTTAGCTATATTTAGCGAGTATTCAGACCCCTCTAGCGACACATTTTCAAAAAAAATCAACTAGCGACAAATCTAGCGACTTTTTCTGGTGTTATTGGAGACTTTTGGAGACTCTGACGTGAAAGCACGTATCGTTCTTACTCTTCTCAATGAGCAGCGGATGCTTTCTTACCCCTGTCCAAAAGCACTCACAGGCGGCCCAGTCCTCGCGCTGCAGTCAGAGCAGGAGATGTTCACCCCTCCGCGTCCAGACTGCAAATTAATCGCGCATGCGGGAAGCCACCGCTGGCTGATCCCGCCCTGGTTTACATTCAGGGCGGGATGTAAATGTAAAATGTTCTTTGTCTAAAATAAATCACTGCACAAAAATAAATCACTGCATTTGACTCACACAGCCTCAGTCACTTACTCACCTCGTCCACTGTGTGTGTGCCTCTCTGTGACATAAGCTAAACATCTAGCTGGCTAGCTCATCATGTCTCAGTCTAAACTGTACACTCAAAAATACAGAAAGGAGTGGGAATCAAACCCTGAATTCAAAGGCTGGTTGAAGCCGTTTATTGGAGATGATACACGGGCATACTGCCTGTATTGTAAGGCTGAATTCTACGCCAAACTTAGTGATGTAAAAAAACACATGACAACTCAAAAACGTACTCAAAAGGCAAAGCCTTATAACAGTTCCACCAAAAAAAGCTGCCATAAAAATGGACTCCGCAAAAAAGGCTGAGGCCACCATGGCATTAGCTATCGCTGAACACTGTTCCATGCTGGCATGTGATCACATTGGAGAAGCATGTAGAGCTGCTTTTTCAGACTCCACTGCTGCTACCCACTTCAAAATGCACAGGACAAAGTGTACAGAAATTATTAATGGTGTTCTAGCACCATACTTTCTGAAAAAGTTGGTCGCAGATGTGGGTGACCAGCGTTTCAGCCTCCTCCTCGATGAGTCCACGGATGTAAGTGTTTCTAAGTACCTGGGGGTTGTGATAAGGTACTTTAGTGACACCAAGCAGACAATTGTATCAACATTTCTGGGGCTTGTTGAGTTGGAGGGAGGAGATGCCAAATCTATAGCCCGTGCTGTTGTGGCTTTCCTTGAGAAGTGTTGTCTTAAAAAAGAGAAACTCCTGGGGATAGGGACTGACAATGCCTCTGTTATGACGGGGATTAACAATGGGGTCCATAAAGTGCTAAAGGAGGAGTATGGCCTCAAAGATCTGGTTCTTATTCGCTGTGTGTGCCACGCTCTGCAGCTTGCTGTAAGTCATGCTTCCAATGACACCATCCCCCGTAGTGTGGAGTACTTGGTACAAGAGACTTATAACTGGTTTTCAGTGTCTCCAAAGCGCAGGGAGGCCTACAAGGATATATATGAGACCATCAACTGTGGGGAGAAACCTTTACAGATAACCAAGGTGTGTGCCACATGTTGGCTCTCCATTGAACCCTCGGTTTCACGCATTTTGGATCAGTGGGAGGAGCTTAGGCTGCATTTCGCAGTCACCAAGTCCAGTGAACACTGCTACACGGCTGAGGTTTTATACTCCACGTACAGTGATCCTCAAAACACATTGTATTGTGCTGGGTGAGGTACAGTTGGCCATCAAGGCTTTTGAGGGAGAGCAAGTAGATCATCTTAAGCTACTTGACAGCTTGGTTAGCCTGATCAAGTCTGTGAGCAGCAGGGTGCTGAATCCACTGGCAAATGTTGATGTACTCAAAGGGCCAATAGATGGATACATCAGTCCCAAACCGTACCTTGGTTACCTTTTTGAGTCAAATGCAGCTGAGCTCCACCTTGCGCCTGAGGATGAAAACAATGTCCGAAAGTGGTGTGTAGCCTTCACCATCTCCCTCACTAATGAGTTGAGGGTGAGACTGCCGGACAACATCGAAGCATTGCAGTACATGTCAGTTTTCAGTGTGGAGGAAACTCTAAAGCACAATAAGAGCACAATAAGAGCCCTGGAGAAATATAAAAAATAGCCAAGCTCCTTGGCTACTCCCCTGTAGAGATAGACAAGATTGTCCAGCAATGGCGTGCCATCCATCTTAGTAAATGGAATGAGACAAAAAACACACTGGGCTTCTGGAGTGAGATTTGGAAGTTCAGGGATGCAGCTGATATCAACCCGTTTCAAGAACTTGCCATGGCTGCTGTGTCTGTGTTGTCCTTGCCACACTCGAATGCTGAAGTCGAGAGAGTATTCAGCCAGATGAGTGTGGTAAAAAGCTGACTTACTCATTTAAGTCAGCTCCCTCAGTTGCTGAACCTGCCATAGAGAATGTTCATGTTTTACTGTGACTTGTTGTAGGCTCCTAAGTGGACCATCAGGTTAAAAACCAAACCAAACTTAAGAAAACTAAACTAAAAAATAATAATAATAAGTAACTCCGCCAGAGTGTCTCTTATAAAGGAGGAGGGTTGGAATTGTGACATAAAAAAAATAAGAATCGACAGAAGAAAGCTCATTTGTAGTTCTAAACATATTTAGGGTGTTTTTTACTCACTTTTTGTCTCTCCCATGTGGGGATCTATTCTCTTACAACTAGATGTGATACATAGCTTAGAAAGAATACATTAATGATGAAATATAATAGGTTTGTGCTGTACTGATATAGATTGTTTAACATAACAAGCTGTGATTAATGTGAGGAACCTTTAGGGGGTAGGCTGAGATAAACTTGTGACTCACACACACACACTGCCTCTTTGTTAAACCGCTCAAGGACATGTGTACTGCAACAAAAACAACTAATGCCCGGCAACAGGGATGCGCCAAGGGGCTGGGACCAGCCTGTGCGCCATCGATAGGTTGGGTAAGTTTAAACCACACCCAGCCTCTACTCTGACAGGCCCAGCCTGGAGCAGGAACTATCTCTGTCAGAGTATTAAAGAAGAACCTTGGGTTGAAAAAGTTAGTTCTCTGACTGCCCTGCATGGTGTTTCAGTGAGCCCGTATATACGAACATCATATTTACCATTCAAGTGTTTGCATTAATTAAAATACTAGTCTATCTTAGAAGACGTGTATTGACCTCTTTTTGTTCCTATACCAGATTCGAATTGACGCAACTTGACACCCACAACGATATTCCTCTCTCCTACAGCGTCCATCACAATTACATGCACATGGCCAATTATGCAAATTTGGTGATGACATCATTTAGCGACTTCTAGCGACTTTTAGGACGGCCAATAGGTACTTTCCTTACTGAGGAGTTGGCAACACTGCCTCCACTTCAAGTTCAACCCCATTAGCTTTAGTCAAAAAAGCCATGGCGGCTACATTACATGTGACATTTCTACCCGGACTCGAGCAATAGCCGCTAAAAAAGCCCCCAAGAAACAGCTAGCTTCAGAAAAAGCTAGCACCATTAGCCAGGAGCAAGAGGACCCGATCCGGCCCTTCCCGAGGCCCAACAACTGCCAACTTCGTCCTCTGTCGGAGACATCCTTTCTGAGCTGAGATCCCAACGTACAGAACTCAACACCAAACTAGATGGCATTAACTCTCAGCTCAGTGTGATAGCGGGCAAGGTGACCCTGGAAAATGCCTTGCCTAACATCAACAACAAGATAACCATCAACGCGGGGCGCCTGGATGAGGCAGAGGAGCGAATCCTATCCATGGAAATCTCACTGGCAGACGCCATGGAAACAATAGCATCTGCTAAAAAGAAAATAGAGCATCTGGAAGAGAAAACAGAGGACCTGGAAAATAGGGGGCGAAGGAATAACTGTGTTCTATTATACCTGGCCCAAAAAGAAGAGGGAAACATGCCACTGATCCGCTACCTGTAAGACAAACTCCTCGAGTGGCTCCACCGACAGGCCCACAGAACTCGAGAGAGCTCACCGAGCACTGAGGCCCCCACCAGCAGCCTGACAACCACCGCGCCCAATCACCATACATTTCCTGATATTCACCGAAAAGGAACGAGGCCTATAGGCGGCGAAAATCAACACCATTACAGTGGGAAATGGAAAATTCACCTTAAACCAGGACCTGTCAGCTGGAAAACGCTGAGTGTTTGACGAGGTGAACACTTAATTGACTGAGGCATCTTCAGGGGATTCAAATACCCAAACGAGCTCATGATTCTTCACCAAGGCGCCCTGCGACACTTCAAAACTCCCGAAGAGACAAACACTTTTTAGAAGGACAATCCTGGCCACTGAGAAATGGACCAATGACTAAAAGCGAGTACTCTTATTACTAATGGACGTAAGACAACATATAGCCGCCATCCAATGACCCACTAAATCATTTTAGTCATTTAGCAGACGCTCTTATCTATGTGAGTGCATACATTTTTTTTCTCCCATACTGGCCCACTGTGGGAATCGAACCCACAACCCTGGCATTGCAAACACCATGCTCTACCAACTGAGCTACATCCCTGCCAGCCATTCCCTCCCCTACCCTGGGCCAATTGTGCACTGCCCCATGGGTCTCCCAGTCGCGGCCGACTACGACAGAGCCTGGATTCGAACCAGGATCTCTAGTGGCACAGCTAGCACTGCGATGCAGTGCCTTAGACCACTGCGCCACTCGGGAGTACAATGTCATCATAGCCTTCAATTTGTTTATTTATTTATTTTATTTCAGCTGAGAGAGGGATAGGCCCTATAGCCTAACCTAGGTCTACTAACGTTTTAGCCTACTTTTATTTCCCCTTTTATGTCATGTGAGAATGAACCATTTACAGCCTGTTATCTTGTCTGTAGAACATATAGGCTAATTGGCAGACAAAGTGATCAGATACTGTCCATTTATATTAGGCCTATAGCCTACTTTTTTATTTGTATTTATAATTTTCACAGGCCTTCACCATTGATAGACTGTCGATCACGACACATATACAGACCTAACGAGAGGCTCAGTGTGTCAATTTTATGCCTATAGTTATGACCGCCTTATCCTGTTGATATTTGGTTTTAATAATAACAAACAACTTATCCTATAGATCCCTCTTAGGGATTTGCTCCCTCATTTCTGTTTTATTTAGTCCAAATGATTAGGCCTATGTCCTTTGGGGGATATATTTGTAGGCTGGGTTATTGCTTTTATTTACTTAATTTCTCCCTCTCTTTTTCACTGTGGTCTGGACGGGGGCTACGTTGTCACTTACTTAATGCGGGGCGGAGAGGATGAGGCATTTTTTTCTCTCTCTCCGGAGACGTTTTTTTTCTCTCTCTCCCGTTTTTCGGAACACAGAATTGTGACTGAGCGTGGGGTTAACAGATCCAACAGGAAATGTCGAGTTATTTGGGAACTCGGCTGGGGTGTTCAGAGATTGTTATTGTATGTACTGTACACAGTTTCTTTTTTATTTTATGTGATCGCAGCTTTAACTATTATCCACCTATAACCAGAGATAACTTGCACTAGAGTTCGATTCCTGTTCGATGACGTTGACTAGTACCTTAAATCTACTGACATGGAACTGCCATGGGCTAGGTAATGCAATAAAACGCAAAAAGATACTATGTGCTCTCAAAAAGGAAAAAGCAGACATTGCGCTATTACAAAAGACACATCTCTGTGATGCCGAACATGCAAAACTCTGCAGAGCTTTGGTGGGACAGGTGTATTTCTCATCTTTCAAATCAAACAGTAGAGGCACAGCCATACCTATCCATAAGCATGTTCCATTCATAATTGACTAAAACATATCTGATATGGAGGGGAGATTTATTCGGACCTCCATGTGATCAAACGAGCGCATTCCATACATTGGTTCCTACATGAATAGACAACTACACACAAGACAACAAAGACCCTCCTGTTTCTCCGGCCACAATGTGGGACGCTGCCAAAGCCACACTAAGAGATCATCTAATTGCATATGCTTCCTCTAAGAAAAAAAGCAATGGAAGCGCACAGGTTAGATCTTGAGAGGGAGCTGGAACACTGCGAAAAAGTACAGAAACAATCCCCAGACAGCGCCTCCTAGAGTGAACTTAAAGCAGCCAAAGCCAAACTAAACTTGGACTATACTCGGGAGATAAAAAAAAATAAGTTTTCTTCACTAAACAGAAACACCATGAGTATAGCAATAGGCCTAGCAGAATGCTTGCTTGCAATTTAAAAGAGAGCAGTCAGAGTGTACAATCATGGCCAACAGCAGATTACAAGGTCACATGATCCAAATAAGAAACATTTAACTTTTCATGATTTTTACTGCAAATTCTATACTTCTGAGAGAACATACAGATGCAGAACTCCATTCCTTCCTAGAGGGAATCTCGCTACCAAAACTATCAGAGACCGACCAAGAAGATCTCAATTCCCCCTTCACTCCTGAGGAGGTCCTAGAGGCAATTATCTCCATGCTACCTAACAAGTCCCCAGGCCCAGACGGATTCCCCAGCTTAGCCCTATTTTCATGCCAATGCTGGATAATCTTTTGCAAAAACTGAGCTCTCCCAGACTCTATGTACACAGCCCGCATTACAGTGTTGCTCAAAAAAGAAAAGGACCCTCTCTCCTGCTCGTCCTACCGGCCCTTAAGCTTGTTGGATTTCCACTATAAAATAATTACCAAATTGCTCGCCAAAAGACTAAACACTCTTCTTCCCAAAATAATAAAAGCGGACCAAACTGGATTTATTAGAGACAGGTACTCTTCTGATAACATTCACCGTCTTTTGGATATTATAGATCAAGTAAACACACAGAAGACCCCTGTCCTGTTGGCTTCACTGGATGCTGAGAAGGTGTTCCACAGGATGGAGTGGCGCTTTCTGTTCTCAGTCTTAGAAAAGTTCAGTATGGGCCCAAACTTTATTAAATGGATTAAGTCCCTATATTCTCATCCAAATGCCATGGTGACTACAAACGGTCTGAATTCTGACAGATTCCCTTTGGGATGTGGCACAAGACAAGGATGCTCGCTGTACCCCCATGCTCTACTTGTTGGGTGCGGAGCCTTTGGCGGAGTTGATAAGGAGCAATCATTTTACATTTTACATTTTAGTCATTTAGCAGACGCTCTTATCCAGAGCGACTTACAGTTAGTGAGTGCATACATTTTCATACTGGCCCCCCGTGGGAAACGAGCCAAGTATTATGGGTGTTTCTGCAGGCGGCTTTCAGCACAAGATTTCGCTGTACACGGATGATGTCATGCTCTACATATCCAACCCTGAGGAATCCCTCCCTCCTATTTTAGACACAATTGCTCAGTACAGCAAGTTTTCAGGATATAAGATACATTTTAACAAAGCCATTGTTTGCCCTCTGTCTTACACTCACCAGCTCTATGAAGACACTGTCCAGTCAAATGGAAGACACAGGGGTTTCAATACCTTGGGATCTTTGTAACACCATATCTGAATGGCCTTTTCAAGGAAAATGATCTCCCACTCCTGGATTCGAATCAAGAATGACCTCCGAACCTGGATCTCCCTCCCAATTAGCTTAGTCGGAAGAATCAATGTTACCCGTATGAACATCCTCCCTAGATTGAACTATTTATTTCAGATGCTCCCATGCTATCTCCCAGTTTCTTTTTTTCAAAACAACCAACCAAAGCATCAACACATTTTATATGGGGCAATAAAAAACCTAGGATCAAGTTCTCCACTCTATGGAAACCTGAATATAAGGGTGGTCTTGCCATTCCCTGCCTACTGTACTGCTGGTCTGCCCAAATCCGCAACATGCTAACATGGATCACAAACAGACAAGACTCAATGTGGATTCAGATAGAGGCCCAATCCTGTGGTTCATTGGCCCTAAGCTCAATTATATTCATTAATAACTTTGGCGAAGTGGCCAAAACCTTTGTGATTTACAGCACCCTACTAGCATGGAAGGACTGAAAGAAATACCTTGGCATTTCCTCCCAGATATGCTCTCACTCGCCTATAGTATGCAACCCAGACTTGGCAAAAGCCCTGAGTGATGCCAACTTTAATCTTTGGCATACTCTAGGGATCAGGACCTTTTCAGACCTGTTTCATCAGAACACAACTACACGTAAAAAATCATTTCAAGAGCTCTGCAGTGAATTCAATGTGCCAAGATCCATAAAAAAAAGAAGAAAATCTTCAAATTAGACATGGAATTTCCAAAAAGCCATTGCTTAAAGAAAAAAATAGGCAAACACGTTTGGTGTTCGCCAAAAGCCATGTGGGAGACTCCTCAAACATATGGAAGAAGGTACTCTGGTCAGATGAGACTACAATTGAGCTTTTTGGCCATCAAGGAAAATGCTATGTCTGGCACAAACCCAACACCTCACTTCATTCACTTCCAAGGGGAGGTTTAGAGCTCAGCTGAATGAAGTTGAGACCCTTCTTGCTACAGCACAATATATCAAAGGCAAAATCTCCTTTATCTATTGACTCCTTTCTGAGAATGTGGGCTCCTCCTTTACTCCTTTGAAAATAATCTGGGAAAAGGACCTTTGTCTCTCAGTGATGAGTTATGGGCTGATGTTTGCGACAGGGTATAATGCTCCTCTACTAATGTAAAAATGAAATAATATAATTACACATTTTGTTAAAAATTTTACTACACCCCAGTGAGACTCCATAGAATGAATACAGACATTTCTCCTGATAGTAAAAGATGTACCTCTGAAAGTGGAACCTACAGTCCCTTCGAAAAGTATTCAGACCGCTTGACTTTTCCAAAATGTGTTAGGTTACAGCCTTATTCTAAAATGGCTTTAAAAAAAACATGTCCTCAGCAATCTACACACAATACCCCATAATGACAAAGTGAAAACAGGTTGTTAGAAATGTTTGCAAATGTATTAAAAATAAAAAACATACTTTATTAACATACACTGCCTTGCAAAAGTATTCATCCCCCTTGGCATTTTTCCTATTTTGTTGCATTACAACCTGTAATTTAAATGGATTTTAATTTGGATTTCATGTAATGGACATACACAAAATAGTCCAAATTGGTGAAGTGAAATGAAAAAAATGACTTGTTTCAAAAAATTCAAAAAAATAAATAACGGAAAAGTGGTGTGTGCATATGCATTCACCCCTTTGCTATGAAGCCCCTAAATAAGATCTGGTGCAACCAATTACCTTCAGAAGTCAATCTAAGTGTCACATGATCTCAGTATATATATATACACCTGTTCTGAAAGGCCCCAGAGTCTGCAACACCACTAAGCAAGGGGCACCACCAAGCAAGCGGCACCATGAAGACCAAGGAGCTCTCCAAACAGGTCAGGGACAAAGTTGTGGAGAAGTACAGATCAGGGTTGGGTTATTAAAAAAAATCAGAAACTTTGAACATCCCACAGAGCACCATTTAAATCCATTATAAAAAAATTGAAAGAATATGGCACCACAACAAACCTGCCAAGAGAGAGCCGCCCACCAAAACCCACGGACCAGGCAAGGAGGGC
Source organism: Coregonus lavaretus (assembly GCF_964263955.1). NCBI lineage: Eukaryota > Metazoa > Chordata > Actinopteri > Salmoniformes > Salmonidae > Coregonus > Coregonus lavaretus. The sequence continues at coordinate 104,389 of NW_028162356.1, read as the reverse complement.
ATTAATCAGAGAGGCAACAAATATACCAAAGATAACCCTTTTTTGAAATTTTTTTTGAATTTTGAGTATCTGTCCATTGGACCACTTTAAACCGTAAACTCCACAGACCTGGGCTTTACGGAAGAGTGGCCAGAAAAAAGCCATTGCTTAAAGAAAAAAATAGGCAAACACGTTTGGTGTTCGCCAAAAGTCATGTGGGAGACTCCCCAAACATATGGAAGAAGTTACTCCGGTCAGATGAGACTAAAATTGAGCTTTTTGGCCATCAAGGAAAACGCTATGTCTGGCACAAACCCAACACCTCTCATCACCCCGAGAACACCATCCCCACAGTGAAGCATGGTGGTGGCTGCGTCATGCTGTGGGGATGTTTTACATCGGCAGGGACTGGGAAACTGGTCAGAATTGAAGGAATGATGGATGGCGCTAAATACAGGGAAATTCTTGAGGGAAACCTGTTTCAGTCTTCCAGAGATTTGAGACTGGGACGGAGGTTCACCTTCCAGCAGGACAATGACCCTAAGCATACTGCTAAAGCAACACTCAAGTGGTTTAAGGGGAAACATTTAAATGTCTTGGAATGGCCTAGTCATAGCCCAGACCTCAATCCAATTGAGAATCTGTGGTATGACTTCAAGATTGCTGTACACCAGCGGAACCCATCCAACTTGAAGGAGCTGGAGCAGTTTTGCCTTGAAGAATGGTTAGAAATCCCAGTGGCTAGATGTGCCAAGCTTATAGAGACATACCCCAAGAGACTTGCAGCTGTAATTGCAGCTTTACAAAGTATTGACTTTGGGGGGGGGGGGGGGGGGGTGAATAGTTAAGTTTTCTGTTTTTTTGTCTTATTTCTTGTTTGTTTCACACAACAACAACAAAAATTGCATCTTCAAAGTGGTAGGCATGTTGTGTAAATCAAATGATACAAACCCCCCAAAAAATCAATTTTAATTCCAGGTTGTAAGGCAACAAAATTGGAAAAATGCCAAGGGGGGTGAATACTTTCGCAAGCCACTAAGTATTCAGACCCTTTGCTATGAGACTCGAAATTGAGCTCAGGTGCATCCTGTTTCCTTTAATCATCCTTGAGATGTTTCTACAACTTGATTGGAGTCCACCTGTGGTAAATTCAATTGATTGGACATGATAGAGGAAAGGCACACACCTGTCTATATAAGGTCCCACAGTTGACAGTGCATGTCAGAGCAAAAACCAAGCCATGAGGTCAAAGGAATTGTCCGTAGAGCTCCGAGACAGGATTGTGTCGAGGCACAGATCTGGGGAAGGTTACCAAAACATTTCTGCAGCATTGAAGATCCCCAAGAACACAGTGGCCTCCATCATTCTTAAATGGAAGAAGTTTGGAACCACCAAGACTCTTCCTAGAGCTGGCCGCCCGGCCAAACTGAGCAATCAGGGCAGAAGGGCCTTGGTCAGGGAGGTGACCAAGAACCCAATGGTCACTCTGACAGCTCTAGAGTTCCTCTGTGGAGATGGGAGTACCTTCCAGAAGGACAACCATATCTGCAGCACTCCACCAATCAGGCCTTTATGGTAAAGTGGCCAGACAGAAGCCACTTCTCAGTAAAAGGCACATGACAGCCCGCTTGGAGTTTGCGAAAAGGCACCTAAAGACTCTCAGACCATGAGAAACAAGATTCTCTGGTCTGATGAAACCAAGATTGAACTCTTTGGCCTGAATGCAAAGCTTCACATCTGGAGGAAACCTGGCACCATCCCCACGGTGAAGCATGGTGGTGGCAGCATCATGCTGTGGGGATGTTTTTCAGCGGCAGGGACTGGGAGACTAGTCAGGATCGAGGCAAAGATGAACGGAGCAAAGTACAGAGAGATCCTTGAGCGCTCAGGACCTCAGACTGGGGCGAAGGTTCACCTTCCAACAGGACAACGACCCTAAGCATACAGCCAAGACAATGCAGGAATGGCTTCGGGACAAGTCTCTGAATGTCCTTGAGTAGCCCAGCCAGAGCCCGGACTTGAACCCGATCGAACATCTCTGGAGAGACCTGAAAATGCTCCCCATCAAACTGGATCTGCAGAGAAGAATGGGAGAAACTCCCCAAATACAGGTGTTCCAAGCTTGTAGCGTCATACCCAAGAAGACTCGAGACTGGAATTGCTGCTAAAGGTGCTTCAACAAAGTACTGAGTAAAGGGTCTGAGTACTTATGTAAATGTAATATTTCAGTTTTTTATTTGCAATACATTTGCAAAAATTTATAAAAACCTGTTTTTGCTTTGTCGTTATGGGGTATTGTGTGTAGATTGATGAGAAAAAACAAAAAAATTAATCAATTTTAGAATACGGCTGTAACGCAAAAAAATGTGGAAACGGTCAAGGGGTCTGAATACTTTACGAATGCACTGTATATGCATGTATTTTGGAGTTGTAGAGAGATTACCAGATTTTGGCAATCTATACATACTGCTGCACAGAAAATATTAAATGTACTGTTTGATATGAACCCGTGTCTCTATCTTCTTAATGACCAGCAGGACTTTGTTCTTGATCCAGACAGAGAACATTTGTTTATTACTATCACATACTTTGCTAAGAAATCTATTATCTTACTGTGGGCTTCAAATTCTTCTCCTACATTTAAAATGTGGATTGACCAGATTGTTGACTTTCTTCCTCTTGAAAAGCTCACTGACCTCCGCAAGAGACGGTTTGATAGACTCTGGTGTCCACTACTCAACTATATTTCAAATTGGACAGAGTGAATGGGGCGATTAGGTAAATGAGTCTATATACATGTTGTGTAAAAACGAACTCTTTGCTCATTGTCTCAGCTAAAGCTGGAAATAGCTAACATGATCACAGATAGTGCTGCTGCAAATTTGTTGTTTTGTTTTATATTTTATTTTATTATATTATTTATGTCTGCGCATCTGTGAATGAGGAATGTGTTTTGTTTGTTGATTGAAAAACAAGAAAACTTAAAAGTTTAAATTGAAAAAAAAAGAAATTAATAAAACATTAAAAGCATGAAAATGATCGGAGAGGTTGAGGGTAGAGGAAGTTCAGGAGTAAAAACAAACAAAATAGAACATATAAAATGTATATAGTATGTATAAGCTGGAAGTAGAGGCCTAAGCGTTGTTGTTCACTAGTTTACTCCAATTAGGGGAGGGGTGGTGGGGTTGGAAGGTAATAACGGAAAATATATATTTTTAAAGGATATGTATATGTATGTATATGTATTTGTATGTATGTATGTATGTATGTGTATATGTATGTATTTATATGTACAGTGGCTTGCGAAAGTATTCACCCCCCTTGGCATTTTTCCAATTTTGTTGCCTTACAACCTGGAATTAAAATGGATTTTTTGGGGGTTTGTATCATTTGATTTACACAACATGCTACCACTTTGAAGATGCAAAATATTTTTTTGTGTGAAACAAACAAGAAATAAGACAAAAAAAACGGAAAACTTAACTATTCACCCCCCCCCAAAGTCAATACTTTGTAGAGCCAAGTCTCTTGGGGTATATAATAAATAAATAAATTGGTCATTTAGCAGACGCTCTTATCAAGAGCGACTTACAGGAGCAATTAGGGTTAAGTGCCTTGCTCAAGGGCACATCGACAGTGTCTCGATAAGCTTGGCACATCTAGCCACTGGGGTTTTGCCCATTCTTCAAGGCAAAACTGCTCCAGCTCCTTCAAGTTGGATGGGTTCTGCTGGTGTACAGCAATCTTGAAGTCATACCACAGATTCTCAATTGGATTGAGGTCTGGGCTATGACTAGGCCATTCCAAGACATTTATATGTTTCCCCTTAAACCACTCGAGTGTTGTTTTAGCAGTATGCTTAGGGTCATTGTCCTGCTGGAAGGTGAACCTCCGTCCCAGTCTCAAATCTCTGGAAGACTGAAACAGGTTTCCCTCAAGAATTTCCCTGTATTTAGCGCCATCCATCATTCCTTCAATTCTGACCAGTTTCCCAGTCCCTGCCGATGTAAAACATCCCCACAGCATGACGCTGCCACCACCATGCTTCACTGTGGGGATGGTGTTCTCGGGGTGATGAGAGGTGTTGGGTTTGCGCCAGACATAGCGTTTTCCTTGATGGCCAAAAAGCTCAATTGTAGTCTCATCTGACCAGAGTACCTTCTTTCATATGTTTGTGGAGTCTCCCACATGCCTTTTGGTGAAACCCAAACGTGTTTGCTTATTTTTTTTCTTTAAGCAATGGCTTTTTTCTGGCCACTCTTCCGTAAAGCCCAGCTCTGTGGAGTGTACTGCTTAAAGTGGTCCTATGGACAGATACTCCAATCTCCGCTATGGAGCTTTGCATCTCCTTCAGGGTTATCTTTGGTCTCTTTGTTGCCTCTGATTAATGCCCTCCTTGCCTGGTCCGCGAGTTTTGGTGGGCAGCCCTCTCTTGGCAGGTTTGTTGTGGTGCCATATTGTCACGGTTTCGGCCGAGGCTGCCTCTCTTCCTTGCTCGGGCAGGCTTCGGCGTTCGTCGTCTCCGGAATACTAGCTGCCACCGTTGCATGTTTCTATGTTCGTTTGCTTTTGTCTGATTGTTGTTACACCTGTTATCGTTTAGTGTAATTAGTGTCCTATATAGTTCTCGTTGTGTTTGTCTAGTGTTGTGTGTGATTGTTTTCACTGTCGTGCATTTAGCTTATGTATTTACAGTTTGCTCGGTTGAGCTGCTCTCCATTCTGTGTTTGGAGTATTTTGTCGCACGTGTTTTGTGCGCCCGCTTTATTTCGCCTGCGTGCGGAGTTTCTTGCCTCAGGGCATTTGTTTTCGTGCTGTGTTTGCTGCAAACTACTAAAGTATTTTGGACTTACTTTGTGCGTCCTGTGCCTGATTCCACCACCACACCCACCTACAGCTACACTGACAGAATCACACACCATACTCGATGGAATCAGCAGGAGCCGCAGCAGCACAGGCGACGTTGGAGGACAGGGTCCGCGAACAGAATGACCAGATCCTGCGGATGGGGTCCGCACTGCAGGAGGTGATCACCACCATCCGAGGCTGGGAGACCCGAGGGACACCTCCACCGCCATCCTCCCTGCCCGCACCATCGGCAAGTCAGCCCATTCCCGCTCCGGAACCCAGAGGAGTTCGACTCTCGCTCCCGAGGGCCTACGATGGGACCGCGGCCGGGTGTCAGGGATTCCTTCTCCAGGTGGAGCTTTACCTGGCCACCGTGCACCCGGCGCCCTCGGGACACGAGAGCGTGTCCGCCCTGATCTCCTGCCTTTCCGGTAAGGCGTTGGAATGGGCCAACGCAGAGTGGAGGAGAATCGACGCTAACACCATCACCTACGACGAGTTCTCCCGCCGCTTCAGGGCGGTGTTTGACCATCCCCCGGAGGGGAAAGCGGCGGGGGAGCGTCTGGTCTGCCTCCGGCAGGGGAAGAGGAGTGCCCAGGAGTTCGCCTTGGAATTCCGTACTCTAGCGGCGGATGCAGGGTGGAATGAGCGGGCTCTCATCGATCACTACCGATGTAGTCTACGCGAGGACGTCCGTAGGGAGCTGGCCTGTAGGGACACCAGCCTCTCGTTCGACCAGTTGGTCGACATGTCCATCAGGCTGGATACCCTGCTAGCTACCCGCGGACGTCCCGAGGGGGGTCCGTCCATTTCACCCTCCAGCGCCTCTGAGCCGTGCCCCATGGAGCTCGGGGGCGCTGGCGCTAGAGAGAGGAGGGGTCGGCTTACGAGGGGGTCCATCTCCTGCACCAACTGTGGTCGGGGAGGACACACCACGGCTAGGTGCTGGGGATGGCCTCCTAGGGGAGAGGACGACAGGTCCCGCACTGGGGAGTCCTTCCAGGTGAGTAGGCGCCCCACTCACCCAGAGCTCTCTGTTGCACATTTCTGTATACCTGTGCGTTTTCCACAGGTAGCACCTCATTCCCAGCATAAGGCGCTGGTAGATTCAGGCGCGGCTGGGAATTTTGTTGATAAGAAGTTTTGTTTAGCCTTAGGGATTCCCCTTCTCCCTGTTGACGTCCCCTTCCCCGTTCATGCCCTAGATAGCCATCCGTTGGGTGCGGGCTTGATCAGGGAGGTCACTGCGCCACTTAGGATGTGTGCGCAGGGGGGTCATCAGGAGATGATCCAGCTATTTCTGATCGACTCGCCTGCGTATCCGGTGGTGCTGGGCATGCCCTGGTTGAGTACCCATAACCCATCTATTTCGTGGCAGGAGAGGGCTCTGATGGAGTGGTCTGCCCAGTGTGTGGGTCGATGTTTAGGCGTTTCCATAGGGGCTACCTCGGTGGAGAGTCCAAACCAGGTGCCCGCATTGCACGTTCCCCCTGAGTATGGGGATTTGGCTATTGTGTTCAGTAAGTCGAGGGCGACGCAGTTGCCTCCCCATAGGCAGGGAGATTGTGCGATAGACCTCCAGGCAGGAGCTGCGCTCCCACGGAGCCATGTGTATCCTCTGTCTCAGGAGGAGAAGAGAGCTATGGAGACGTACATAGACGAATCTCTGAGACAAGGATACATACGGCCCTCCACTTCCCCTGCGTCCTCGAGTTTCTTTTTTGTGAAGAAAAAGGATGGAGGATTACGCCCGTGCATTGATTACCGTGGTCTCAATCAGATCACGGTGAAGTACAGTTATCCACTCCCGCTGATTGCGACCATGACGGAGTCATTGCACGGGGCGCGTTTCTTCACTAAATTAGATCTCAGGAGCGCGTACAACTTGGTGAGCATTAGGGGGGGCGATGAATGGAAGACAGCCTTTAGTACCACCTCGGGCCATTACGAGTATCTTGTCATGCCATACGGGTTGATGAACGCTCCTTCAGTTTTCCAATCATTCGTGGATGAGATCTTCAGGGACATGCAGGGGCAGGGGGTGGTCGTGTACATCGATGACATTCTCGTGTACTCGCCTACCCGAGTCGAGCATGTGGCCCTGGTGCGCCGAGTGTTGCGGAGGCTGTTGGAGCACGACCTGTATGTCAAGGCAGAGAAGTGTCTGTTCTTCCAGGAGTCGGTCTCCTTTTTGGGTTATCAGTTGTCTGCGTCAGGGGTGAAGATGGAGGTAGACCGGGTGTCAGCCGTGCGTAATTGGCAAACGCCAACCACTGTGAAGGAGGTGCAGCAGTTTTTGGGGTTTGCGAATTATTACCGGAGGTTTATCCGGGGTTTTGGACAGGTGGCAGCTCCCATAACGTCTCTTTTGAAGGGGGGTCCGGTGCGTCTGCAGTGGTCAGCCGAGGCGGACAGGGCGTTTGGGAGGCTGAAGGACCTGTTTACCTCGGCTCCGGTGCTGGCGCATCCGGATCCCTCTTTGCCTTTTCAGGTAGAGGTGGACGCGTCAGAGGCCGGTATAGGAGCCGTGCTGTCGCAACGGTCCGGCGCGCCACCTAAACTCCGCCCCTGTGCTTTTTATTCCAAGAAGCTCAGTCCGGCGGAGCGAAACTATGACGTAGGGGACAGGGAGCTGTTAGCCGTGGTACAGGCCCTAAAGGTGTGGAGGCACTGGCTTGAGGGGGCTCAACACCCTTTCCTCATTTTGACGGACCACCGTAACCTGGAGTACATCCGGGCAGCGAGGAGGCTGAACCCTCGCCAGGCGAGGTGGAATATGTTTTTGACCCGGTTCACATTTAAGATCACGTACATCCCTGGGTCACAGAACGGTAAGGCAGACGCACTGTCACCATTCTCATCGACGGGGCTGTAGTGGAACAGGTTGAGAGCTTCAAGTTCCTTGGTGTCCACATCACCAACGAACTATCATGGTCCAAACACACCAAGACAGTCGTGAAGAGGGCACGACAAAGCCTATTCCCCCTCAGGAGACTAAAAAGATTTGGCATGGGTCCTCAGATCCTCAAAAAATTCTACAGCTGCACCATCGAGAGCATCCTGACTGGTTGCATCACCGCCTGGTATGGCAACTGCTTGGCCTCTGACCGCAAGGCACTACAGAGGGTAGTGCGTACGGCCCAGTACATCACTGGGGCAAAGCTCCCTGCCATCCAGGACCTCTATACCAGGCGGTGTCAGAGGAAGGCCCTCAAAACTGTCAAAGACTCCAGCCACCCTAGTCATAGACTGTTCTCTCTGCTACCGCACGGCAAGCGGTACCGGAGTGCCAAGTCTAGGTCCAAAAGACTTCTCAACAGCTTCTACCCCCAAGCCATAAGACTCCTGAACAGCTAATCATGGCTACCTGGACTATTTGCACTGCCCCCCCACACCATCCTTTTTACGCTGCTGCTACTCTGTTAAGTATTTATGCATAGTCACTTTAACTCTACCCACATGTACATATTACCTCAACTACCTCAACTAGCCGGTGCCCCCGCACATTGACTCTGCAACGGTACCCCCCTGTATATATAGCCTCCCTACTGTCACTTTATTTTACTGTATATATAGCCTCCCTACTGTCACTTTATTTTACTTCTGCTCTTTTTTTCTCAACACTTTTTTTGTTGTTGTTTTATTCTTACTTTTTTTGTTTAAAATAAATGCACTGTTGGTTAAGGGCTGTAAGTAAGCATTTCACTGTAATGTCTGCACCTGTTGTATTCGGCGCATGTGACCAATAAAATTTGATTTGATTTGATTTGATGACACGGAGGAGAGGTCCGTGGAGCCCACTCCCATACTGCCGGAGTCTTGTCTGGTGGCACCGGTAGTGTGGGAGGTCGATGCTGAACTCGAGCGGGCGTTACGCACCGACCCTAGTCCACCTCAATGCCCGGAGGGTCGGAAGTACGTTCCGCTCGAGGTTCGGGATCGATTGATCTATTGGGCTCACACGTCACCCTCCTCTGGACACCCTGGTATCGGCCGGACAGTGCACTGTCTTAGTGCCAAGTACTGGTGGCCCACGTTGGCGAGGGATGTGAGGGTTTATGTTTCCTCCTGCTCGGTGTGCGCCCAGTGTAAGGCGCCTAGACATCTGCCTAGGGGTAAGTTACTACCCCTGCCCGTTCCACAACGACCATGGTCTCACCTCTCGGTGGATTTCCTCACTGACCTTCCTCCGTCACAGGGGAATACCACTATACTGGTCGTTGTGGACCGGTTTTCTAAGGCCTGTCGTTTGCTCCCTATGCCGGGTCTTCCTACTGCCCTGCAAACCGCCGAAGCACTATTCACCCATGTGTTCCGGCACTACGGGGTACCCGAGGATATTGTGTCTGATCGAGGTCCCCAATTTACCTCCAGAGTCTGGAGAGCTTTTATGGAGCGGTTGGGGGTCTCGGTGAGCCTCACCTCGGGTTACCACCCGGAGAGTAATGGGCAGGTGGAACGCGTGAACCAGGATGTGGGTAGGTTTCTTAGAACATACTGCCAGGACCGGCCGGAGGAGTGGGCAAGGTACGTTCCCTGGGCCGAAATGGCCCAGAATTCCCTACGCCATTCCTCCACTAACCTAACCCCTTTCCAATGTGTGTTAGGTTACCAGCCGGTTCTGGCACCTTGGCAGCAGAGCCAGATCGAGGCTCCTGCGGTGGATGAGTGGGCGCGGCGCTCGGAGGAGACATGGAACGCTGCACACGTCCACCTGCAGCGGGCCCTCCGTCGTCATAAGGCGAGCGCCGATCTCCACCGCAGTGAGGGACCGGTGTACGCACCTGGTGATCGAGTCTGGCTCTCTACCAGAAACCTGCCCCTCCGCCTGCCCTGTCGGAAACTGGGTCGGCGGTTTGTAGGGCCATTTAAAGTCCTGAGAAGGTTGAACGAGGTGTGTTACAAATTACAACTACCTGTTGAGTATAAAAGTATTAACCCCTCGTTCCATGTGTCTCTTCTCAGGCCGGTGGTAGCTGGCCCACTCCAAGAAAGTGAGATCAGGGAGACTCCTCCGCCCCCATTGGACATCGAGGGGGCACCGGCGTACTCCGTGCGGTCCATCTTGGATTCGAGACGTCGGATGGGGGGTCTCCAATATCTAGTGGAGTGGGAGGGGTACGGCCCGGAGGAACGGTGCTGGGTGCCGAGGAGAGACATTTTGGACCCGTCTCTCCTGACGGAATTCCATCGTGGGCACCCGACGCACCCTGCTCCGCGTCCTCCTGGTCGTCCCCGAGGCCGGAGTCGGCGCACGTCTGGAGCCGCGCGTCAAGGGGGGGGTACTGTCACGGTTTCGGCCGAGGCTGCCTCTCTTCCTTGCTCGGGCAGGCTTCGGCGTTCGTCGTCTCCGGAATACTAGCTGCCACCGTTGCATGTTTCTATGTTCGTTTGCTTTTGTCTGATTGTTGTTACACCTGTTATCGTTTAGTGTAATTAGTGTCCTATATAGTTCTCGTTGTGTTTGTCTAGTGTTGTGTGTGATTGTTTTCACTGTCGTGCGTTTAGCTTATGTATTTACAGTTTGCTCGGTTGAGCTGCTCTCCATTCTGTGTTTGGAGTATTTTGTCGCACGTGTTTTGTGCGCACGCTTTATTTCGCCTGCGTGCGGAGTTTCTTGCCTCAGGGCATTTGTTTTCATGCTGTTTTTGCTGCAAACTACTAAAGTCTTTTGGACTTACTTTGTGCGTCCTGCGCCTGATTCCACCACCACACCCACCTACAGCTACACTGACACATATTCTTTCCATTTTTTAATAATGGATTTAATGGTGCTCTGTGGGATGTTCAATGTTTCAGATATTTTTTTACAACCCAACCCTGATCTGTACTTCTCCACAACTTTGTCCCTGACCTGTTTGGAGAGCTCCTTGGTCTTCATGGTGCCGCTTGCTTGGTGGTGCCCCTTGCTTACTGGTGTTGCAGACTCTGGGGCCTTTCAGAACAGGTGTGTACATATACTGAGATCATGTGACAGATCATGTGATAAGTAGATTGCACACAGTTGGACTTTATTTTACTAATTATGTGACTTCTGAAGGTAATTGGTTGCACAAGATCTTATTCAGGGGCTTCATAGCAAAGGGGCTGAATACATATGCACGCACCACTTTTCTGTTATTTATTTTTTTTGAATTTTTTGAAACAAGTCATTTTTTTCATTTCACTTCACCAATTTGGACTATTTTGTGTATGTCCATTACATGAAATCCAAATAAAAATCAATTTAAATTACAGGTTGTAATGCAACAAAATAGGAAAAACGCCAAGGGGGATGAATACTTTTGCAAGGCAGTATATGTATGAATGTATGTGCATGGATATACAGTACCAGTCAAAAGTTTGGACACACCTACTCATTCAAGGGTTTTTCTTTATTTTTTATATTTTTTTACATTGTAGAATAATAGTGAAGACATCAAAACTATGAAATAACACATATGGAATCATGTAGTAACCAAAAGAAAGTGTTAAACAAATCAAAATATATTTTATATTTGAGATTCTTCAAATAGCCACCCTTTGCCTTGATGACAGCTTTGCACACTCTTGGCATTCTCTCAACCAGCTTCACCTGGAATGCTTTTCCAACAGTCTTGAAGGAGTTCCCACATATGCTGAGCACTTGTTGGCTGCTTTTCCTTCAGTCTGCGGTCCGACTCATCCCAAACCATCTCAATTGGGTTGAGGTCGGGGGATTGTGGAGGCTAGGTCATGTGATGCAGCACTCCATCACTCTCCTTTTTGGCAAATAGCCCTTACACAGCCTGGAGGTGAGTTTTGGGTCATTGTCCTGTTGAAAGACAAATTATAAATCCCACTAAGCCCAAACCAGATGGGATGGTGTATCGCTGCAGAATGCTGTGGTAGCCATGCTGGTTAAGTGTGCCTTGAATTCTAAATAAATCACAGACAGTGTCACCAGCAAAGCACCTCCACACCATAACACCTCCTCCTCCATGCTTTACGGTGGGAACTACACATGCAGAGATCATCCATTCACCCACACCGCGTCTCACAAAGACTTGGCAAATTCCACAAATTAACTTTTAACAAGGCACACCTGTTAATTGAAATGCATTCCAGGTGACTACCAGAGCCACAGAAGGGCACCGATTGGTAGATATGTAAAAAAAAAAAAAAAAAGCAGACATTGAATATCCCGTTGAGCATGGTGAAGTTATTAATTAGGCTTTGGATGGTGTATCAATACACCCAGTTACTACAAAGCTACAGGCATCCTGTCACGATTTAACTGGATATGAACCCAAATGCAGACAACTACACCGAGCCAGAGAAGGTTTAACAGGTTTATTTACAAAGTTCAATTGTCCAGGTTTCCAAAAATAGGGGAAGAGCAAGTCCAGGTCTACAGGGAGGGTAACAGATCCAGGTTCTGAGCAGGAGTGGTACCGTAACGTCCTAGTGTCCGTGGTGAGTCCAAAAGGGAGGTCCGGTAGTGGAAAGCAGGATGGTGGTGGCAGGAGTGAAGCGGAGGCAGGAGTCAGGTTCCAATAATCTGTGGCACAGGAGAAAAGTAAATAGAACAGGCCAAAAACACAAAGAGCGAAAACAAGCAGGTTGAGTCAGCAGCGAGACTAACATGGTCATCTTGACTATGATCTGACGATGAGTGGCAAGTTTGACCGGGTCTTTAAGGCTGAGGTGATTATGGTGAATGAGCTGCAGCTGGAACCCTGACTCCCGCACACCAGACTTCACTCCTGCAATCAAGAACAGACAGAGGGGAGGGGGAGAGCAGAGAGAGAGCTACCTAGCAGCAGTAGGCCTAACAGTTCCCCCCCCCTCTACGGACGCCACCCGGCGGCCGACAGGGTTTATCAGGATGTAACGTATGAAAATCACGGACCAGAGCAGGATCCACAATGAAGCTCCTGGGAACCCAGGAACGTTCCTCAGGACCATGACCCTCCCAATCCACCTGGTACTGGAAACCACGACCCCGGCGGCGAACATCCAGAAGTCGCCGGACAGTGTAGACAGGACCCCCACCCACGATCCTGGGTGGAGGAGGGGGACGAAAGGGCGGCCACAGAGGGCTAACCGACACAGGCTTAATCTGGGAAACATGAAAAGTTGAATGAACCCGTAGGGAGGCAGGAAGCTGTAGTTTAACCGCGCAGGGGTTAACAATAGACAGTATCTTGAACGGTCCTATAAAACGCGGCGCCATCTTCTTAGATTCCACTTTCAATGGAAGATCACGTGACTTAAGCCATACCTCTTGACCAGGAGAGTAACCGGGAGCCTGGGACCGGTGACGGTTGGCTTGCCTCTGCATGTACGACGAAGCTCGGGACAGAGCTACCCTGGTCTTCCTCCAGACCTTGAAGCAGCGGCGCATGTGGGACTGCACCGAGGGTACCGCCAGTTCCCTCTCTTGAGAAGGGAACAGGGGAGGTTGATAACCCAGAGCACACAGAAAGGGAGACAAACCAGAGGAAGCGTTAGTCAAGGTGTTATGAGCATATTCCACCCAGGGGAGCATGGAGCTCCATGACCCAGGGTTAGACCCTGTGACACAGCGGAGAGCGGTCTCCATCTCCTGGTTCGCTCTCTCGGCTTGACCGTTGGTCTGGGGGTGATATCCAGAGGACAGGCTGGATGTGATGCCCAAAGCTTTACAGAAAGCTTTCCATACCTGGGAGACAAACTGGGGACCCCTGTCAGAGACAATATCAGTGGGTAGACCATGAGAGCGGAACACATGTTCAACCAAAATATCAGCCGTTTCTCTGGCAGTGGGCAGTTTAGGTAGGGCCAAAAAATTAGCAAACTTAGAAAAACGATCAATCACAGTCAGAATGACAGTCTTTCCAGACGAGGGGGGAAGTCCAGTGACAAAATCCAATGCAATGTGGGACCAGGGCCGGCTGGGTATTGGCAGAGGTCGTAGATGACCAGCGCTGGCCTGGGTGGAGTTCTTACTTCGTGCACATACCGTACAAGCAGCAATGAAGGCTAGAGTGTCCGCCTCCATCCTGGGCCACCAGAACTTCCGTCGCACAAAGTCAAGGGTCCGAGTAACTCCAGGGTGACAGGTAAGGGGAGATGAGTGAGCCCACTGAAGTACCTGGGAGCGAACAGACTCAGGGACAAACAACCGGTTAGGAGGACCGCTCCCAGGGTCAGCTTGTAGATGTTGAGCCTGTCTAACAATCCCTTCGATGTCACATGTAATGGCCGCAATACTGCAGGTAGGAGGCAAGATGGGTTCAGGGTTACTACCAGTATCAACAGCAGAATGAACACGAGACAGGGCGTCAGGCTTGACGTTGCGTGACCCAGGACGGTAAGACAGAGAAAAATTGAATCTATCAAAAAATAGTGCCCACCTGGCTTGACGGGGATTGAGCTGCTTCGCTGACTGGATGTATGCCAGATTTTTATGATCCGTCCAAACGATGAAGGGTTGTTCCGCCCCCTCCAACCAATGCCGCCACTCCTCGAGAGCCAGCTTAACGGCGAGCAGTTCACGATTGCCAACATCATAATTCCTCTCTGCCTGAGAAAGTTTCCGTGAAAGAAAAGCACAGGGATGCAGTTTGTTATCTTCAGGTGAACGTTGTGACAACACCGCACCTACCCCAGTGTCGGATGCATCCACCTCCACGACAAACTGGCGGTCGGGGTCCGGCTGCATCAGAATGGGAGCCGAGGCGAAACGATGTTTCAGCTCTTCGAACGCTGATTCGGCCCCTTCATTCCAAGCGAACGGTAGTAAGATGGAGGTGAGAGCGGTGAGTGGCGCCGCAATGCGGCTGTAGTCCTTGATGAACCTCCTGTAGAAGTTCGCAAACCCCAGGAATCGTTGAAGTTGTTTGCGGGTGGAGGGGGCTGGCCAGTCCGTGACAGCAGAGATCTTAGCTGGGTCCATCCGCAACTCCCCCTGAGCTATTATGTAACCCAAAAAAGAGGTCTCAGACACATGAAATTCACATTTCTCCATCTTCACAAATAGCTTGTTCTCCAACAACCTTTGCAACACCTGGCGCACATGCAGTTCATGTTCCTGGGAGGACTCAGAGAAAATCAGGATATCATCCAGATAGACAAAAACAAAACGATTCAACATGTCCCGAAGGACATCATTCACTAGTGCCTGAAAAACAGCAGGGGCATTAGACAACCCAAAAGGCATAACCAGATACTCAAAATGTCCCAAGGGTGTGTTGAAGGCAGTCTTCCATTCATCACCTTTACGAATGCGCACCAGGTGATACGCATTTCGTAGATCCAGTTTGGTAAAGATAGTTGCACCATGAAGGAGGGGAAAAGCAGAATTAATTAAAGGCAGAGAATATTTGTTCTTAATGGTGATGTTGTTAAGTCCACGGAAATCAATACAGGGTCTGAGGGTCTTATCCTTCTTTCCAACAAAAAAGAATCCCGCTCCTACAGGTGACGAGGAAGGACGAATAATACCTGCCGCCAAGGAGTCCCGAATGTAGTTCTCCATAGCCTCCGTCTCCGGGCGGGAGAGATTGTACAGGCGACTGTTAGGGAGAGGGGCTCCTGGCTGGAGGTCAATGGCGCAGTCGTAAGGCCGGTGAGGAGGAAGAGAAGTAGCTCTGTGTTTGCAGAAAACGGATGCCAGGTCATGATACACGTCAGGGACAGCAGAGAGATCCATGGACTCCAGTGGAGGTTGAGGCACAGTGCTGGCAGGGGTCTGAGCAGAACACAGACAGTTCACATGACAAAATGTGCTCCATGAAACAATTCTACCTGTCACCCAATCAATGTGTGGATTGTGTCTTATGAGCCAGGGGATACCAAGGACCAGGGGGGTCTGTGGGCAGTCAATTATGTGAAATTGAATGTTCTCCTGATGATTACCCGACACTCTGAGACAAACAGGCACAGTCTGATGAGTAATACGGGTCAACAATTGTCCATTTAGACCCTTAGCCTGCAGCGGACGGTCCATAGGTACAGTCTCTAAATCCATTTGTTGAGCCAACTCTCGATCCAAAAAGCTTTCATCGGCACCAGAGTCAACCAGCGCACTAACAGGGAAATTCTGGGACTGCCACTGGAGGGATGCCTGGAGCAGAATGCGGGGAGAAGAGGAAGAATCCGCTGCTCGGCTCACCAAAACTTCTCCCATTAATGAGGAGCTGGCCCTTTTCCCGGACGAACTGGGCAGGAAGGAACGAAATGACCAGCTTCTCCACAATACAGGCAGACCCGAGCCTGAATACGACGTGCACGCTCCTCTGAGGACAACCGTGCACGACCCACCTCCATGGCTTCGGGTTCAGTGCTCCTAGTATCGACTCGGGAAGACTCGGCCTTCTCCGTAGGGAAGAGGCGGGGAGGAGTTGGTTGACGACAGACAGGTTGCTTGGAACTACCACTCCTCTCCCGGCTGCGCTCCCGAATCCGATTATCCAACCTGATGGTGAGTGAAATAAGATTATCCAGCGTAGGCGATTCATCATATGACACCAATTCATCTTTCAAAGTCTCAGACAAAGCATTAATGAACACTCCTTGTAATGCCTCGTCATTCCAACCACTCACTGCCGCTAAAGTCCGAAACTCCACTGCCATCTCCGCCACACTGCGAGACCCCTGCCGAAGAGAAAACAAACGTTTAGCAGCCTCCTTGCCCCGTACGGGGTGGTCGAAAACCTTCCTCATCTCAGTGGTGAAGGCAACGTAAGTGTTGCAAATGTCCGACTGACTCTCCCAGACCGCGGATCCCCAGGAACGAGCGGAACTGCTAGTAGAGTTGATAAGGTAGGCAATACGGGCTCTTTCTGAGCGTAGGTGAGGGGCTGTTGTTCAAACAACAACGAGCATTGAGTCAAAAAATCACCACAGGTTCCCATGTTCCCGTCATAGCGCTCTGGAGCAGGAACAAAAGGCTCTCTGATCTGGGCTGGAGGAGCAGGAAAAACAGGCGGAGCAGGAGAAGGAGCAGTTTGTATGCCATGAACGAGGGGTGCATTATTAACTTGGGTAGTAAGGGCAGACACTTGATTGGTGAGTAATTGAACCTGATTAAGCAGCACCTGACTGTTCTCAGAAATAGTCTTAAACAAAGTATCATGTTGGCCAAGTAAAATGCCCTGATTGGCTATGGCAGTCCGAATTTGAGTGCACTCTGGGGTGGTATCCGAGCTACTGTCTGCTGGGTTCATGTTGGTCAGATCATACTGTCACGATTTAACTGGATATGAACCCAAATGCAGACAACTACACCGAGCCAGAGAAGGTTTAACAGGTTTATTTACAAAGTTCAATTGTCCAGGTTTCCAAAAATAGGGGAAGAGCAAGTCCAGGTCTACAGGGAGGGTAACAGATCCAGGTTCTGAGCAGGAGTGGTACCGTAACGTCCTAGTGTCCGTGGTGAGTCCAAAAGGGAGGTCCAGTAGTGGAAAGCAGGATGGTGGTGGCAGGAGTGAAGCGGAGGCAGGAGTCAGGTTCCAATAATCTGTGGCACAGGAGAAAAGTAAATAGAACAGGCCAAAAACACAAAGAGCGAAAACAAGCAGGTTGAGTCAGCAGCGAGACTAACATGGTCGTCTTGACTATGATCTGACGATGAGTGGCAAGTTTGACCGGGTCTTTAAGGCTGAGGTGATTATGGTGAATGAGCTGCAGCTGGAACCCTGACTCCCGCACACCAGACTTCACTCCTGCAATCAAGAACAGACAGAGGGGAGGGGGAGAGCAGAGAGAGAGCTACCTAGCAGCAGTAGGCCTAACACATCCTTCCTAACTCAGTTGCCGGAGAGGAAAGAAACTGCTTAGGGATTTCACCATGAGGCCAATGTTGAAAACAGTTACATAGTTGAATGGTTGTGATATGAGAAAACTGAGGATGGATCAACAACATTGTAGTTACTCCACAATACTAACCTAAATTACAGAGTGAAAAGAAGGAAGCCTGTACAGAATAAAAATATTCAAAAACTCGCATCCTGTTTTTAACAAGACACTTAAGTAATACTGCAAATAATGTGGCAAAGAAAATAAGCTTTTGTCCTGAATACAAAGCGTTTTGTTTGGGGCAAATCCAACACAACACCTCACTGAATACCACTCTTCATATTTTCAAGCATGGTATTGGCTGCATCATGTTATGGGTATGCTTGTCATCGGCAAGGGAGATTTTTTAAATAAAAATAAACAAAATAAAAATAAACTGAATACAGCTATAAGCACAGGCAAAATCCTAGAGGAAAACCTGGTTCAGTCTGCTTTCCAACAGACCCTGGGAGATTAATTAACCTTTCAGCAGGACAATAAAACACAAGGCCAGGTCTACACTGGAGTTGGCTGCCAAGATGACATTGAATGTTCCTGAGTGGCCTAGTTAAATTTCGGCTTAAATCTGCTTGAAAATCTATGGCAAGACTTGAAAATGGTTGTTGGAAGAATTAAAAAAATAATAATGGGCAAATATTGTACAATCTAGGTGTACAAAGCTCTTAGAGACTTACCCAAAAAGACTCACAACTGTAATCACCACCAAAGGTGCTTCTACAAGGTATTGACTCAGGGGTGTGAATACTTATGTAAATGAGAGATTTCTGTATTTCATTTTCAAGAAATTTGCAAAAATTTCTTTAATCCATTTTGAATTCAGGCTGTAACACAACAAAATGTGGAATAAGTCAAGGGGTATTAATACTTTCTGAAGGCACTGTATGTCTCCATTAGACACAATCTTAACCGACTTTTAGACAGAGGGTAGCACTGTTGCGCTCTGCAACGGATTATAAAACCCTTCCAAAAAATCGACAGACTAAACTTGTAGGGAACAAAGGCCTCAGTTTGATTTTCACCTCACAAAAGTCATAATATCACTGAGGAGAAGGTCAACTTATGAATATATGTACATCAAATATATATGTATCTGTTATTGAGCCTGACTATACAATATATATTTATCTGTTGAGCCTGACTATAAAATATATATTTATCTGTTATTGAGCCTGACTGTGTCTGTACTTGTTTCACATTTTTCTCTTTCAGTAGTCTGTGTTGGTTCAGATAGGCCTTCGTCTTAGTATTAGTTCTGTATTTCCAGGTGAAAAGTGTTCTTCCTGTTTAAAGGAAAAATGTGTGTGTGTGTGTGTGTGCGCACGTAAGTGCATGTGGGGTGTTCAGTTTTAAAGAACGCAGTTTGAACCTCCAGGGTGTTTGTAGCTGAACTGAGAGTGACGCACCTCTTTATTGCTAGAGGGTAAAATCACACACACACACACACACACACTCAGACATGTCAGCTATGTGAGTGTGTGTGTTGAATCGTAGCGGAAGCCTTTAGGCAGGAGATGGTCTCTCAGGTTGAGACTTGGGGAACCTGTTCTCATTTTCTCTCTCTCACACTCTCTCTTCCTCTTTCTACCTCTCCTTTCTTTCTCAGGACCTGAAGAGGAACAGAGTAACCAGACCCATCACATGACAGTAGAGGATGAGGAGGTACATGCTCTCTCAACACATCTGAGTGTGTAGTGTGTGTGCGTGCATGTGTGTGTGTGTGTGTCCCTGACCTCATGTCGGGAGTCAGTCTCTGTGCCCCGGGGAGTAACCCGTTAATCACTTGCTGCTGGACGAATTATTTAAAAAGAAAAGAAAAACCTACAGAATGAAAAAGAAAACGGAGAGAATGTGAAAAGAGAAGTGTGGGAGAGCATGGTAGGAGAATGTTATCACTGAGTAAAGGTTACATTGTTCACTGCTTCCTGACAGACCGAGGGAGGGAGATTGAGGGAGAGGGAGAGAATGGGAGGAAGAGAGGTAGAGAGAGCGAGGGCTTCGGTTGAGTAAAAGGTCTGGATCAACATGAAGACAGTCTGTATCTGAGGTCTCAGACACTGAGTCAGACCCAAACACACACACAAACACACACACACACACACACACACACACACAACACACACACGCTCTGACATCCCCCACATATTGTATGTAATTGTATCTCACAGAGCTCGCCCCTCTCTACCCCTCTCTCCCAGAGCTCTCCTTGATTCCTGAAGTGAAATGAGGCATTGAGTTAGCAGCTCCCACTACATTGGTGCTAGTTAAATAATAATATTAATATGCCATTTAGCAGACGCTTTTATCCAAAGCAACTTACAGCCATGTGTGCATACATTTTCACGTATGGGTGGTCCCGGGGATCGAACCCACTACCCTGGCGTTACAAGCGCCATGCTCTACCAATTGAGCTACAGAGGACCACGTACAATAAGTAACATACAGAGTAACATAAATCTAGTTGTATTATTAATTATTGTTTTGTTTACTCAACTTTTCGGTCCAAACGTTACCTGAACTAAAAATAAATGTTGGCCCAAAACTTGAGTTTTCAATTTCAAATGATGTGTTTGCTCAACTTTTCTCATATGTTCATTCAACACTTGGACCGAAAAGTTGAGTAAACAAACAAAAAAAGGCTGTGGAACCAGTTACTTTATAATAATGTAGCAGGTGATTTGGACGGAGTCAGGCGCAGGAGGTGTAAATCACAGAATAAATGGTTTATTCTGCAAATACAGCGGTTCGCAGCAATGCGTAAAACAACTACAGTGCGGTATAACGGCGCACTGGAGAAAAACAAAACACACGGGTGAATATCCCGCCGATACAGTACATAAAGCTCCATCGAGCTATCGACACCTCCACATGAAACAATCACACACTAAGACATGGGGGGCAGAGGGAATACTTATGAGGGGACATGAACCAGTTGTGTATAAAAAACAAGACAAAACAAATGGAATGATGAGATGAGTCCTCTGTAGCTCAATTGGTAGAGCATGGCGCTTGTAACGCCAGGGTAGTGGGTTCGATCCCCGGGACCACCCATACATAAAAATGTATGCACACATGACTGTAAGTCGCTTTGGATAAAAGCGTCTGTGAAATGGCATATTGGCTAGAAGGCCGGTGACGACGAACGCTGAAGCCTGCCCGAACAAGGAGAGGAGGCAGCTTCGGAGGAAGTCGTGACAGTACCCCCCCTTGACGCGCAGCGCGCTGACACCGGCCTCAGGGACGGCCAGGAGGACGCGGAACAGGTCGAGCCGGATGGCGACGGTGAAAATCCTGCAACAGGGAGGGATCGAGGAAATCCTTCACCGGGACCCAGCACCGCTATGTCCTCTGGCACCCAGTAGTGCTGGCAGACGTGAGTAAACAGGGCTTCCGCAGTTTGCAGGGCCGTGGGGAGACCGGGCAGGGGAAGGAGGCGGCAGGCTTTACAAAAGCGGTCCACAACGACCAGGATGGTGATGTTACCCTGAGAGAGGGGAAGATCAGTGAGAAAGTCAATCGATAATAACCTGGGTGCACACCGAGCAGGAGAAGACATACACTCTCACGTCCTTAGCCAAGGTAGGCCACCAGTACTTCCCGGTCAGACAGCGCACTGTATGGCCGATGCGTGGGTGACCAGAGGAGGGGGACCTGTGTGCCCAATAGATAAGACGATCACGGACACTAGGCGGCACGTACCGCTGGGCACTGAGGTGGAGATGGCTCTATGCGTAACGCCCGCTCTATGTCCACGTCCACCGTCCACACTGGAGAATGGGGGTGTTGTCTATGGGCCTCTCCTCTGTGTCGTACAGCCGTGACAGTGCGTCTGCCTTCACGTTCTTTGTGCCTGGTATATATGACAGCGTGAAATCAAACCGGGTGAAGAACAAGGCCCACCTGGCCTGGCGAGGGTTCAGCCTCCTCGCTGCCCGGATGTACTCCAAGTTACGGTGGTCAGTCCAGACGAGGAAAGGGTGTTTCGCCCCCTAGAGCCAGTGCCTCCATACAGTCAGGGCTCTGACAACAGCCAACAGCTTCCAATCACTAACGTCATAGGGGCGGAGCTTGGGTGGCGTGCCTGAGCGTTGGGATAGGACAACGCCTAACCCTACCTCGGACGCATCCACCTTGACTACGAACGGCAATGATGGATCGGGATGGGCCAGTACCGGGGCTGAGGTGAACAGAGCCCTCAGGTTACTGAAAGCCCTGTCAGCCTCAGCAGACTAGCGGAGCTGGGACGGCCCACCCTTCAACAGAGAGGTGATGGGAGCTGCGACCTTGCCAAAGCCCCGGATAAACCTCCGATAGTAATTGGCAAGGCCAATGAAGCGCTGCACCTCCTTTACCGTGATGGGAGTCGGCCAATTACGCACGGTTGAAATGCGGTCTCCCTCTATCTCCACACCTGAGGTGGTGATGTGGTATTCGAGGAAGGAGACGGATTGTTGGAAGAACAGACACTTTTCTGCCTTGGCATACAGGTCATGCTCCAACAGTCGGCCCAGCACTCTGCGAACCAGGGACACATGCTTGGCGCGTGAAGCGGAATACATCAGGATGTCATCGATGTAGACCACCACACCACGACCAAGCATGTCCCGAAACACCACGTTCACAAAGGACTGGAAGACTGATGGAGCATTCATCAACCCGTACGGCATCACCAGTTATTCATAATGCCCGTGGTTGTGCTAAAGGCTGTCTTCCACTCGTCCCCTTCCCGGACATGCACCAGGTTGTACGCACTCCACTATTTTCGTGAAGAAGCGCGCCCCATGCATTGATTCGATGACAGAGGAGATGAGGGGTAGAGGGTAACTACAGCGAATGATAGTTTGATTAAGTGCACGGTAATCAATGCAAGGGCGCAGACCCCCGTCTTTCTTCTTCACGAAAAAGAAACTTGAGGAGGTGGGTGAAGTGGAGGGATGTATGAACCTCTGGTGCAGGGACTCGGAGACGTATGTCTCCATAGCCTCCGTTTCAGCCTGCGACAGGGGATATACATGACTCCTGGGAGGCACAGCGTCTAACCTGAGGTTTATCGCGTAATCCCCCGCACGACGGTGCTTTGATGGGCATAAACTATTAACTAAAGACCTGTCCATAAAGTTCCCAGCTGCGCCTGAATCGACCAGCGCCTTACACTGGGGAACTACCGTGTAATCAGGGAAGTTGACGTGGATGGTGAAATGCGTAGCAGAGGGCTCTGAACGAGTGTGGGTTTGCGCTACCTGGGGTGACGTGAGAGTGCCCTGCCTGCCACCTCCAGACCCAGAAGAACTCTGACGACATCATGCAGCAGAATGTCCCCTCTTGCCATAAGAGGGACATTGGATCTGTCGTCCTCCGGTCTCCCGGATCGCTGCACCACCCAGCTCCATCGAAACTTGATCCGGGTTGAAGGGGGGTGAAACGGGCAGGTCCCTTCCAGGACGTCCTCTCGAAGCCAGCAGGTTATCCAACTGGATGGCCATGTCCACCAGTTGATTGAAGGTCAATGTGGTATCCCGGCAGGCTAGCTCCCTTCGGACGTCCTCACGCAGGCTGCATCGGAAGTGGTCGATGAGGGCCCGCTCGTTCCACCCGGACCCAGCCACTAGAGTTCTAAACTCCAGGGCAAAGTCTTGCGCGGTCCTTGTCCCCTGCCTCAGAAGGACCAGACACTCGCCCGCCTCTCTACCTTCGGGGAGATGATCGAAGACTGCCCAGAAGAGGAGAGCGAACTCTCCGTAGTTGTCCAACGCGTCTCCTCCTTCATTCCAGACCGCGTTGGCCCACTCCAGGGCTTTCCCCGAGAGGCAGGAGACGAGGGCGGACACCTTCTCCCGATCTGATGGAGCCGGGCTGATGGTGGTAAAATAGAGGTCCAGCTGCAGGAGGAAACCCTGACAGCGGGCCGCTGTCCCGTCGTATTCCCTTGGTCGAGACAGGTGAATACCTCTGGGGTGTGGGTGGCTGGATCCGGTCGCTCAGCTGGTTCCGGAGGGTCGGGTCCTCTCCTCTCCAGGCGCTGGACGACCTGGAGTGTCACGAATTCAGCCAAGGCTGCCCCTCCTCCTTGCTCGGGCAGGTTTCGGCGTTTGTCGTCACCGGCTTACTAGCCACTTCCGCTCCATTTATCATCACTCCATTTGTCTTGTCTTGTCAATCACACACACTCATTCCCTCATTAGTCTGTGTATAAGTGTTCCCTCTGCCCCCTTGTCCTTTGTGAGTGATTGTTCATTGTGAGAGTGAGTTGCTCGGTTGAGCTATTCTTTCCTTGTATGTAGCCAAGGTGGATTTTTTCCCGTTTTGATGCTTGCTGCGCTTTCTTCATGTACACTGAATGAACTCTGGATTTCGGTGTTTTACCTCCTGTGCCTGATTCCGTCATTCACACCTCATCACAGAATCACTCACCTCTATGGAGTCAGCAAGAGAGGAGCGCATGCCTGGAATAGTGGCAAGGGTCCAGGAACATTCCACTATGTTGGCCAGCTTGGGGGAAGCGATGGATCGGGTTCTTCAGGTCGTCCAACGCCTGGAGAGAAGAGGAACCGATCCGTCGAGACCAGCTGGCCAACCGGATCCAGCCACCTACATCACAGCTCCCGGAGGGATCCAGATATCTCGACCATGGGCGTTCGATGGGACGTCGGCTCTATGTCAGGGATTCCTTCTCCAACTGGAGCTGTACTGCTCCAGTGTCAGGCCGGTGCCATCAGTTCGAGAGCAGGTGTCTGTCCTCATTACCTGCCTCTCGGGGAAAGCCCTGGAGTGGGCCAACGCGGTTTGGAGAGAAGGAGGAGCCGTGTTGGAGGACTACAGGGAGTTCGCCCGCCTATTTCAGGCGGTTTTCGATCACCAGCCCGAGGGTCGAGAGGCGGGTGAGCAGCTGGTCCACTTGAGGCAGGGGACGAGGACAGTACAGGAGTTTGCGCTGGAGTTCTGGATTTTGGTAGCAGGATCCGGGTGGAACAAGCGGGCCCTAATCAACCAGTTCCGGTGCCATCTATAGGAGGATGTCCGACGGGAGCTAGCCTGCCGTGACACCAGTTTGTCTTTTACCGAACTGGTGGACATGGCCATTCGTCTGGATAACCTGCTGGCAACCAGAGGACGTCCTGGAGGAGGTCTGCCCATTCCCGCCCCGACCAACGCGGATCCAGAGCACATGGAGCTGGGTGTTACCGCGCACCGAGAGAGCGGAAGACGACAGCGCCAGTGCCAATTGGATGGCACGAAGGTACATTCCACCACACGTTGTCATCAGCGCTCTTTTGGGTCAGGAGGCGGCCGGCAGGGCGCTCTCGCATCACCCCAGGTATTGAGCACCCACACTTGTTCAGAGCCCTCTGCTGCGCACTGTACCATACCTATATACTTCCCTGATTACATGAGAGTACCCAAGTGTAAGGCGCTAGTAGATTCAGGCGCAGCTGGGAACTTTTTGGATAAAACTTTCACACGCCGCCAGGGCATTTCATTAGTTCCCCTATCCATTTCACGCCACATCAGAGCACTTGATAGTCGACCATTAGGGTCCAGGTTGATAAAGGAAGTCACGGTACCAGTCACCATGATCACACAGGAGACGCATTGTGAGCAGGTCACTTTTTCCATCATTGAGTCTCCTGCTTTCCCTGTGGTGTTAGGTATTCCGTGGCTAGCACTCCACAACCCCACTTTCTCATGGCCGCAGAGGGTTCTCACGGGGTGGTCACGAGAGTGTCAGGGTAGGTGTCTGGGTGTTTCCGTTGGTGCAACCACGGTGGAAAGTCCAGACGGTGCCTCCACCGTGCGCATTCCCCCCGAATACCATGATCTGGCACAAGTTTTCTCCAAGAATAAAGCAACTAATTTGCCACCTCATCGGGCGGGGGATTGCGCAATAAACCTTCGGGTAGACGCTGTACCTCCCAGGAGTCATGTGTATCCCCTGTCGCAGGCGGAGACGGAGGCTATGGAGACATATGTCACCGAGTCCCTGCGCCAGGGGTACATACGTCCCTCCACTTCACCCGCCTCCTCGAGTTTCTTTTTTGTGAAGAAGAAAGACGGCGGTCTGCGCCCGTGCATTGACTATCGACCACTGAGTGCGTACAATCTGGTGCGTGTCCGAGAGGGAGATGAGTGGAAGTCCGCACGACGGGCATTATGAATACCTGGTGATGCCCTATGGTTTGATGAATGCTCCCTCAGTCTTCCAGTCCTTTGTGAACGAGGTGTTTCGGGACATGCTTGGTCGCGGTGTAGTGGTCTACATCGATGACATCTTGGTGTATTCCGCTACGTGCGCCGAGCATGTGTCCCTGGTTCGCAAAGTACTGGCCCGACTGTTGGAAAATGACCTTTATGCTAAGGCAGAAAAGTGTATGTTTTTCCAGCAGTCCGTCTCCTTCCTCGGATACCGCATTTCTACCACAGGTGTGGAGATGGAGGGCGACCGCATTGCAGCTGTGTGTAATTGGCCGACTCCAACCACGGTAAAGGAGGTGCAGCGCTTCCTTGGCTTCGCCAACTATTATCAGAGGTTTATCCGGGGCTTTGGCAAGGTCGCAGCTCCCATTACATCTCTGTTGAAGGGTGGGCCGTCCCGGCTCCGCTGGTGCGTTCCTCGTCTGGACGGACCACCGTAACCTGGAGTACATCCGGGCAGCGAGGAGGCTGAACCCTCGCCAGGCCAGGTGGGCCCTATTCTTCACCCGGTTTGATTTCACACTGTCATACATTCCGGGTACGAAGAACGTGAAGGCAGACGCACTGTCCCGGCTGTATGATACAGAGGAGAGGCCCAGAGACAATACCCCCATACTGCCAGACATTACGCACAGATCCATCTCCACCGCAGTGTCCAGCTGGGCTGCAGTACGTGCCTGCGCTTATCCGTGATCGTCTGATCTACTGGGCACACACGTCACCCTCCTCTGGTCACCTAGGTATCGGTCGTACAGTGCGCTGCCTGAACGAAAAGTACTGGTGGCCTACCTTGGCTAAGGACGTGAGGGTTAGCTAAGGACGTGTTTCCTCCTGCTCAGTGTGCGCCCAGAGTAAGGCACCTAGGCACCTCCCAGCGAGTAAGTTAAAACCTTTACCAGTTCCACAACGACCATGGTCTCATTTGAGTGTTGATTTTTTAACTGATCTGCCTCTCTCTCAAGGGAACACCACCATCCTGGTCGTTGTGGACCGCTTTTCGAAAGCCTGCCGCCTCCTTCCTCTGCCCGGTCTCCCCACGGCTCTGCAAACTGCGGAGGCTCTGTTTACACACGTCTTCCGGAACTACGGGGTACCAGAGGATATAGTGTCTGACCGAGGTCCCCAGTTCACGTCAAAAGTCTGGAAGGCGTTCATGGAACGTCTGGGAGTCTCGGTCAGCCTGACCTCTGGGTTCCACCCTGAGAGTAATGGGCAGGTGGAACGGGTTAATCAGGATGTGGGTAGATTCCTGAGGTCCTATTGCCAGGACCGGCCGGGGGAGTGGTCGGTGTTCCTGCCATGGGCAGAATATGCCCAGAACTCTCTCCGCCACTCCTCTACGAACCTAACGCCATTTCAGTGTGTTTTAGGTTACCAACCGGTTCTGGCACCGTGGCTCCAGAGCCAGACCGAAGCTCCTGCGGTAGATGACTGGTTTCAGCGCGTGGAGGAGACGTGGAACGCTGCCCATGTTCACCTCTAACGCCCCGGCCGTCGTCAGAAGGAAAACGCTGACCGTCACCGCAGTGAGGCCCCCGTCTTTGTACCGGGGGATCGGGTCTGGCTCTCGACCCGGAATCTGCCCCTCCACCTGCCCTGCTGGAAGCTGAGCCCGCGGTTTGTAGGGCCGTTCAAAGTCCTGAGGAGAATCAACGAGGTCACATATAGATTATTACTCCCCCCTGATTACCGTATTAACCCCTCGTTTCATGTGTCTCTCCTCAGGCCGGTGGTGGCTGGTCCGCTCCAGGAGTCTGAGGTGCGGGAGATCCCTCCACCTCCTTTGGACATCGAGGGGGCGCCGGCGTACTCTGTCCGTTCCATACTGGATTCGAGGCGCCGGGTGGGGGGCCTTCAGTACCTTGTGGAGTGGGAAGGGTACGGTCCGGAGGAACGGTGCTGGGTCCCGGTGAGGGATATCCTCGATCCCTCTCTGTTGAGGGACTTCCATCGTGGCCATCCGACTCGCCCTGCTCCGCGTCCTCCTGGCCGTCCTCGAGGCCGGTGTCGGCGCGCTGCTGGAGCTGCACGTCAAGGGGGTGGGATACTGTCACGAATTCAGCCAGGGCTGCCCCTCCTCCTTGCTCGGGCAGGTTTCGACGTTCGTTGTCATCGGCTTACTAGCCACTACCTCTCCATTTATCATCACTCCATTTGTCTTGTCTTGTCAATCACACACACCTGGTACTCATTCCCTCATTAGTCTGTGTTTAAGTGTTCCCTCTGCCCCCTTGTCCATTGTGAGTGATTGTTCATTGTGAGAGTGAGTAGCTCGATTGATGTAGCCAAGGTGGATTTTTCCCTTGTGCTAGTTTCGTTTTGACGCTTGCTGCGCTTTATTCATGTACACTGAATAAACTCTGGATTTCGGTGTTTTCACCTCCTGCGCCTGACTCTGTCATTCACACCTCATCACATGGAGAACCCGATCCATTGCTTCGCCCAAGCTGGCTAACATGTTGGAATGCTCCCGGACCCGCTCAACGACTCCAGGCATATTCTCTGCTCCTGCTGACTCCATGCTGATGGGTGTGTGATTCTGTAGCAGGTGATTTGGACAGAGTCAGGCGCAGGAGGGTTAATGCAGGAGGGTAAATCACAGAATAAATGGTTTATTCGGCAAATACAGCGGTTCGCAGCAATGCGTAAAACAACTACAGTGCGGTATAACGGCGCACTGGAGAAAAACAAAACACACAGGTGAATATCCCGCCGATACAGTACATAAAGCTCCACCGAGCTATCGACACCTCCACATGAAACAATCACACACAAAGACATGGGGGGCAGAGGGAATAGTTATAAAGGGACTGACGAGGGGACATGAACCAGGTGTGTATAAAAAAACAAGACAAAACAAATGGAATGATGAGATGAGAAGCAGCAGTGGCTAGAAGGTCGTGACGACGAACGCCGAAGCCTGCCCGAACAAGGAGAGGAGGCAGCTTCGGAGGAACTCGTGACAAATAATGAGATGAAACAACTACACTGAGAAAAAATACAAACACAACATGTAAAGTGTTGGTCCCATGTTTCATGAGCTGAAATAAAAATATTCTCAGAACTGGTCCATACACACAAAAAGCTTATTTCTCTCAAATGTTGTGCACACATTTGTTTACATCTCTATTACTGAGCATTTCTCCTTTGCCAAAATAATCCATCCACCTGAAAGGTGTGGCATATCAAGAAGCT
The DNA here is from genome assembly GCF_964263955.1 of Coregonus lavaretus. Classification (NCBI taxonomy): domain Eukaryota; kingdom Metazoa; phylum Chordata; class Actinopteri; order Salmoniformes; family Salmonidae; genus Coregonus; species Coregonus lavaretus. The sequence goes on along the minus strand of NW_028162356.1, from coordinate 75,379 downwards.
GATTAAACAGCATGATCATTACACAGGTGCACCTTGTGCTGGGGACAATAAAAGGCCACTTTAAAATGTGCAGTTTTGTCACACAACACAATGCCACAGATGTCTCAAGTTTTGAGGGAGCGTGCAATTGACATGCTGACTGGAGGAATGTCCACCAGAGCTGTTGCCAGAGAATTGAATGTTAATTTCACTACGATAAGCTGCCTCCAATGTCGTTTTAGAGAATTTGGCAGTACGTCCAACTGGCCTCACAACCGCAGACCACTTGTAACCACGCCAGCCCAGGACCTCCACATCCGGCTTCTTCACCTGCGGGATCGTCTGAGGCGGGGGTGGGTTGCTGAGGAGTGTTTCTGTCTGTAATAAAGCCCTTTTGTGGGGAAAAACTCATTCTGATTGGCTGGGCCTGGCTCCCCAGTGGGTGGGCCTGACTGCCAAGTGGGTGGGCCTATGCCCTCCTAGGCCCACCCATGGCTGCGCCCCTGCCCAGTCATGTGAAATCCATAAATTAGGGCCTAATAAATCAATTTCAATTGACTGATTTTCTTAAATGAACTGTAACCCAGTAAAATCTTAGAAATTGTTGTATGTTGCGTTTATATTTTTGTTCAGTATAGATTATTATTTTTTTACAGTGCACACACACACACACACACACACACACACACACAGTCACATAGTCAGTAGATAATCTTTAGGAGCAGATTCGTGTCTCAGTTGGGGCTTTTCCTGGCGTCAGCTAAAATAAACGATGCCAAAAACAGAACTCTGGAAAAACCCAGATTTCCTCTTTGGCCATTGGTCAGTTCTCTGCTACCCAATCGTTCAATTGGCCCATTATATTGTCTCCCGCCTCCCACCCCCCTGTGGTGTGCATGTGCCAGATAAACTGCCATGGTCATGATGGTATTGTTTAGCTGTGTGTGTGTGTGTGTGTGTGTGTGTGTGTGTGTGTGTGTGTGTGTGTGTGTGTGTGTGTGTGTGTGTGTGTGTGTGTGTGTGTGTGTTATAGAGCCGTGTGGTTGGCTGAATTGTTTAGCTGGGAGAGAGTTCTGAGGAGGTCATATCAACACCAAGGTCTAGAGAGAGAGAGGGGGGAGGGGAGAGAGAGAGAGAGGGGATGGATGGATGGATGGATGGATGGATGGATGGAGAGAGGTAGGATAGATGGAATGAGAGAAGAAAAAAGTTAGTAAAGAGACAGAGAAAGAGAGAGAGAGTGGGGGAGTAGAGTATTTGTGGGAGAAAGAGTTGGAAAGTTGGAAAAAGTTGGAGAGCGAAAGAAAGTGGAGTAGGAGAGGGGTAAAATAGGGAAGGGTGGAGAGGGAGGGGGAAGAGAGGGAGGGGGAAGAGAGGGAGGGGAAAAGAGGGAGGGGAAGAGAGGGAGGGGGAAGAGAGGGAGGGGAAAAGAGGGAGGGGAAGAGAGGGAGGGGAAAAGAGGGAGGGGAAGAGAGGGAGGGGAAGAGAGGGAGGGGGAAGAGGGAGGGGGAAGAGAGGGAGGGGAAGAGAGGGATAGGAAGAGGGGGAGGGGGAAGAGGGAGGGGAAGAGAGGGAGGGGAAAAGAGGGAGGGGGAAGAGAGGGAGAGGAAGAGAGGGAGGGGAAGAGGGAGGGGGAAGAGAGGGAGGGGGAAGAGAGGGAGGGGAAAATAGGGAGGGGAAGAGAGGGAGGGGGAAGAGGGAGGGGGAAGAGAGGGAGAGGAAGAGAGGGAGGGGGAAGAGAGGGAGGGGGAAGAGAGGGAGGGGAAAATAGGGAGGGGAAGAGAGGGAGGGGGAAGAGAGGGAGGGGAAAAGAGGGAGGGGAAGAGAGGGAGGGGAAAAGAGGGAGGGGAAGAGAGGGAGGGGGAAGAGAGGGAGGGGAAGAGAGGGATAGGAAGAGGGGGAGGGGGAAGAGGGAGGGGAAGAGAGGGAGGGGAAAAGAGGGAGGGGGAAGAGAGGGAGGGGGAAGAGGGAGGGGAAGAGAGGGAGGGGAAGAGAGGGAGGGGAAGAGGGAGGGGAAGAGAGGGAGGGGGAAGAGGGAGAGGAAGAGAGGGAGGGGGAAGAGGGAGGGGGAAGAGAGGGAGAGGAAGAGAGGTAGGGGGAAGAGGGAAGAGGGAGGGGGAAGAGGGAGGGGAAGAGAGGGAGGGGAAGAGAGGGAGGGAGGGGGAAGAGAGGGAGGGGGAAGAGGGAGGGGGAAGAGAGGGAGAGGAAGAGAGGGAGGGGGAAGAGAGAGGGGAAGAGAGGGAGGGGAAAAGGGAGGGGAAGAGAGGGAGGGGAAGAAAGGGAGGGGAAGAGAGGGAGGGGGAAGAGAGGGAGGGGAAGAGAGGGAGGGGGAAGAGGGAGGGGGAAGAGGGAGGGGGAAGAGAGGGAGAGGAAGAGAGGGAGGGGGAAGAGGGAGGGGGAAGAGAGGGAGAGGAAGAGAGGGAGGGGGAAGAGGGAGGGGGAAGAGAGGGAGAGGGAAGAGGGAGGGGAAGAGAGGGAGGGGAAGAGAGGAAGGGGAAGAGGGGGAGGGGAAGAGAGGGAGGGGAAGAGAGGGAGGGGAAGAGGGAGGGGAAGAGAGGGAGGGAGGGGGAAGAGGGAGGGGAAGAGGGGGAGGGGGAAGAGGGAGGGGGAAGAGAGGGAGAGGAAGAGAGGGAGGGGAAGAGAGGGAGAGGAAGAGAGGGAGAGGAAGAGAGGGAGGGGGAAGAGGGAGGGGGAAGAGAGGGAGAGGGAAGAGGGAGGGGAAGAGAGGGAGGGGAAGAGAGGAAGGGGAAGAGGGGGAGGGGAAGAGAGGGAGGGGAAGAGAGGGAGGGGAAGAGGGAGGGGAAGAGAGGGAGGGAGGGGGAAGAGGGAGGGGAAGAGGGGGAGGGGAAGATAGGTAGGGGAAGAGGGAGGGGAAGAGGGGGAGGGGAAGAGAGCAAGAAGTTACGTTTTTTCTTCATTGTGTTTCTTTATAAAAGTGATTTTGGGGTGGACATTGTGTGTGGTATGTATGTGTGTGTGTGTGTGTGTGTGTGTGTGTGTGTGTGTGTGTGTGTGTTTGTGTGTGTAAGTGTGTATGTGTGTGTATGCAACATCATAGATAAACTGAGTTCTGTCCAGCCACTCTCAGCAGGGATAATGATGATGACTCTATGACTCAGACCCAGACCTCCCCATGTCCCCCTAGACTGGGCTGGACAGGATAAGACAGACTCAGACACACACACCAGTGCCTCTAGCTTTCTTGGGGCCCTAAGCGAGATTTGGGCCCCAGACTCAGACACCCCCCTCCCCCACACACCTTTTAAAACGAATTTAATGCAATTCTACTCATTTTGCCATGGGGTCGGAGAGAGAATGTAGCAGTTTTAAAGATAATTTCCTGCAATTCACATTTTGACATGACTTATGCCAAGTTCATATGATATCTGTGTGAGAGTGACTAACAAAATCAATGGGGGCCCCCTGGAGGTCAGGGCCCCTGGGCACATCCCTGCATGCCGGTTTGGTAAATTGGTGCTGAGTAGGTTTATAGTTAGACTACCTTATCTAGCAATCTAAATAGAAATCTGACATGGGCTAACTGAGTGACTGACATAACAATAGAAAAACTGCTGATGCACTACCAAATGTTGAAATTGCACATTGTGTATTCTACTATTTTAACGCTCAACAGTAAGTTGAGACCTAAAAATGGGGGCCCCGACTACACAAAAAATGCGCGCACCGAGCACACGTTGAGGCCAGATGTTTAAGATACAGAACTGAGAAACAAGATCAATTTATTACCCAGAGAGAAAAGTCCTGTTTTTCTTTTAGAATAGAACAATGGAATATTAAAAACGTAACTTATTGACACATAGCTATTGGCCTATGACTACAAAGAAAGAAGGGCAGATGTAGGTAGGCCGAACATAGATAGGTAGCCTATATCTATGAAGCAGACGGACTTCCTAGCGTAATAATAATTTCATTTCAGTGTTGGTTTCTTTTTAGCCATAACCGAAAGTTTGTCCAAGACTCCGTCAAGTTTTTCTTCACGGTGGCTTCCTCCCCCCCCCTCTCCGCTTTTGTTCTTACTCACTCCCCCCCCCACTACTCCGCTTTTGTTCTGGAACCGGAGCCGAGTAGAGCAGGGCACGAGGTGGTGGTCGGTATGGCGGGAGGCTCGAGCGGCGTCTCATTTCTCGGGGTTGTGCTGCTCGCTGCGATTCTGTTGCAGACCGTGGCCGTTACTGTCACCGTGCTATACTTCACTAACGTCCTCAACACGGTAAGAACCGGGGGGAAATAAGGGGTAGAAAAAATACACGTACTATTTAAGTATATAAGGTCGCTTGATGGAGCTTGGACTTTGCACTTTTGTGACTATTCCATTGGCTCCATTGTTTCGGGCAAACTAAATTATGTATGTTGAAAGCATTTGAAATATATTTGATCCAGGCTTGATACGGGTTATTTACCTTGTGTTTATGCGACGTTGTGTTGTGCGGTGCCAGTTCGCATACAGTTGGAGAAAGTAGTTATGTTGCAATAAAGCTTTTCCATGAAAACTTCTTGCTTTGCAAATGATTTCCCTGACTTGTTTGTTGATTGTGATAAACATTGCCAACGTGTGCAGAGAACGCCCAGTGCATTCTGTAAGATAAGGAGTGTTTATGTGTTGTAGTAGTGTAGTGTGCACTGGGTATAAGGAAGTTCTGTGCCGAGAACTGTGCAAAAGGTTAGTGTTATCTGGAATCCTTGGGACGTCCCTACCCTAAACCCTAACCTTAACCCCTACCATACCCCTTAAATAACTCTAACCCTTACCTTAACCATTTTAAAGTTAAACTTCAATGGGGTAACATCAGTTGGGACGTCCCAATGATCCCAGATAGCAAGGACCCTGTGCAAAAGACTGTCTGCAAGAAAACTTTGTTGATATGCCCTTTATCCAATTTTATTGTTTTCTTATTGTTTCACCTTGTTTTTGCAGGGAAAGTTTAGTGCATACTGAAGTGCTTTGTTCAAGTGCTGATGAAACTGTAAATGTTTGACTTTTGTTAGGCTCTTTGTGTTCTCTCCTGCAGCTGTGTACTTTAGTAACCTGGATTATTTCCATAATGATTGAGCAACAATGCTGACTCTCCCTCTCTGCTTCCCTATACTCTCCCTCTCTCCCATTCTCCTCTCTCTCTCTCTCTCTCTCTCTCTCTCTCTCTCTCTCTCTCTCTCTCTCTCTCTCTTCCATCTCTCTACTCTCCGTCTGTCTCTCTCTCTCTCTCTCTCTCTGTCTGTCTGTCTGTCTGTCTGTCTCTCTCTCTCTCTCTCTCCTCTCCCTCTCTGTCTGTCTGACAGCAACAGAGAAATGTTATAAAGACTTATACAGACAGACAATCCATTTGAACATGGCAGTATTAGTTTCATTACAGCAAGAGTAAGTGAAGTAAACAACTGTTTATGATGCAACTCAACTCTGGTCCCCCAAGTATCCCTAACAACGTTAGCCTATCCACTTTGTTGTTCAGTCGAAGGTGTGTAGTATTAATTTAAATGTGTGTGTTGTTCAGATGAAGGAGACGTTTGCAAGGAGCAGTGTGTCGTGTCTGACACGGGCCGACCTCAGAGAGGGATACGTACGCTCCTCCACCGAGGGGAGAGGAGACCCCTGCTGGCAGGTCACACAGCAACTACACACCCTCATAGAGAAGGTAACACACATCCTCATTGAGTAGATATCTGCCTCGCAGGGGTCCCAGGTCTTCTGGTAGGACGGAGGGGCTCCCTATATAATTTACCATTATCCACAGATCTAGGATAAGATTACCCTCCCTTAATCCTAACCTTAACCATTAGGGGGGAAATGCAAAACTGACCTAAGATCAGCAACCTTACTCGCCTCAGAAGAGTTTCAGACATACAATGGGGTTTTTATAGTGCAGTCTGGGATGGGATCCACTGTGGTTTAATTAGCACTGGAATGTACTCACCTGGCCAGAAACACACGCGCACATACACTCACACACATTTTTTGCAAGAATGTTTTGGGCTTTTATTTGAAATATGTTAAATAAATAGCCTTTCTCTTCTCTCTCTCTCTCTCTCTCTCTCTGTCTGTCTCTGGCTCTCTCTCTGTCTTTCTCTCTCTTTCTTTCTCTCTGTCTCTCTCTCTGTCTCTCTGTCTTTCTCTCTCTCTGTCTTTCTCTGTCTCTCTCTCTGTCTCTCTCTTTGTCTCTCTCTCTCTGTCTCTGTGGCCCTGTGTAGCTCAGTTGGTAGAGCATGGTGTTTGGACGCCAGGGTTGTGGGTTCGATTCCCACGGGGGGCCAGTATGAGAAATGTATGCACTCACTAACTGTAAGTCGCTCTGGATAAGAGCGTCTGCTAAATAACTAAAATGTAAATGTAAAAATGTCTCTGTCTCTCTCTCTTCAGTCTCTGTCTCAGCGATATCAGAGGGAGATCTCCTCAGTAGTTAGAGGTGAGATAACTACCTGTCTGACCTATAGAACTAGGGCAAAACGGCACCCTGTGATTTGAATTAGTAAAGCTGACATAGTAATAAGTAAGCAAGACTTGTCCGAGCCAGAACGGTTCATAGGGCAGGAGTGAGGAGCCTATCTCCTGTTTCTGTAGCGTGAGGCAGCTTGATGTACAAGTTCCATCTATGGACAGGATGCTAGTAAACCACTACATATAAGTAACCTTTAATGGGAATGTCCATTTTACAAGTTCTATGCTGTTATCACTGATTTATGTTTTGACTACACTAGGACAACTAATTGATGTTCTCGCTCTCTCTCTGTCAGGTGAGGTGTCCAGGGTGTTGCCCTCACTGGTGATGGAGGACCGGGCGCCTTCTCGCCCGAATGTCGCCGCCCACGTCACTGGCAGCTTGGCTCCCAAAGTAGAGAGGGAGGGAGGAGGTGAGACCTGTTTCAATTTTCACCCTTCATACTCTGCAACTACAACAGAGACACTGTGTGTGTGTGTGTGTGCACGCGCGTGTATAACCCTGTGAAGACTGGTGTTGAGAGTTTGATGAACACAGGTTAGACTCTGGGGGCATGTGGCTCACACCTGTGTGTGATGTGTTCTTCAGGTGTGTGTGTGTGTGTTTGTGTATAGTTCAGAGAGAGGGGAGAGGAGAGCTTAAAAGTGATTACATATCACTACAGTAACTAGTAATACAGGCAGCAAGCAGTATGTGTCCCATATGAGCTCTTAACCCAGTGGTAGATCTGGCAGAATACACCAACCCTCTCCTCACCATCTTGACAGACTGACAGCTCGGTGTGAAGTGTTACATTTATTGCCCAGGCCAAGTCTGTAGACATACAGTATGTTATGTGGTTCCATTTATGGCATCTTATAGCACACTTTCAATAATATTTATTGTGGGGATTGAGGCCATATACACTGAGTGTACAAAACATTAAGAACACCTGCTCTTTCCATGACATAGACTGACCGGGGAGGGGGTGCAACTCAATATTAGGGAGGTGTTCCTAATGTTTGGTATACTCAGTGTCTGTAGACTGTTCTATTCTATTCTTAACCGATTATATTGTATTCTGTCTTAAGACCTAGCCCTGTCTAACTCCTGACCCTTGAGCTTGCCTACTATTGCCTTTCTCCTTCCTGTCTGGCCACAGGTTCTCCGGGATGGCGTGTGCAGGGGCAGAAGATCTCGTGGTGGGAGGGGCATAAAGGGCTGGCATTCCTTCAGGACGTCCGATTGGTTGACGGGGAGCTGGTGATGCCTCGCCCAGGACTCTACTATATCTACGCCCAGACCTACTTCAGACATACCCACCGAGAGGAGGGGGAGGAGGAAGAGGAGAGGGAGCAGAGGGGGAGACCCATGCTGCAGTATGTCTATAAGAAAGTGAGTTCACGGTACCACGCTCATTTTTCCTATAAGAATAGGACAAACAGTTGTCCTATAAGAATGTTTGTTTTTACGTTTTCGATAGCTATATGACATCTTGAGTGTTTATCAAAGGTAGTTGTAGTGATGGTGCTGTGTGTCCTCCTCCAGGTGTCCTCCTACCCAGTACCCATCCTGCTGATGAAGACAAGCCAGACTTCCTGCTGGTCCCGGGACTCCCAGTTCTCTCTGCACTCCGCCCACCAGGGGGGGCTGTTCCCATTGGCTGCCGGAGACCGCCTTCTCGTCACCGTTAGCAACGCCTCAGCCATCGACATGGATGAGAGGAGCAGCTTCTTCGGGGCTTTCCTGGTCAGCTAGAGGTCAGGAGTTAGTCTGCATGGTGACTCAAGAGGGCTGGAACCTGGGACACACACTGTTTGGGAGCCATGTGTGAATACTGACAGACACATCATTTGAGAGCTCTGTGTGTGGTTGTGTGTGTGTGTGTGTGGTTGTGTGTGTGTGTACAGCTGTACAAAGCTTTAAGCTGTGACTGTGCTGTACATGTGAGGCGGTGTGAGCGGAGCTTGTGTGGTTATCCAATCATCTTCCACCCTGGTGCCAATGATCCAGCCTTCCCTCACGGCTCATCAAGGTCTGTGCTGACTGGATGATTGTGAACGTCTTAATGCTCTTTTCATCCTAAAAGGATGAGTCTTCTTCTCCTGTTTATATGAACTCAGAGATGGTTTTAATGTAAAAATGAATGTGGGGTGTTTCTGTGTTATTACTGTATGGACATTGAATGTTGTTTGATTGTAGACTATGACATATTCTTAACACAACCCCAAGCTCTCACCTGAGTAACACTGCCTGCAACCACACATTTAATTCAGCACTTTTTCACTTTGTTTCACAGTTAAAACGTTTCAGGCTAGGACCCAGGAGGCCCTACTGTAGCCCAGACCCTCCGTCACTATGGGAACCAGTGTTAGGACATGGGTAATGTTGACTTTGCTAAAATATGTATTGATTCTCCCACCGACAGACAGAAGATGGAATGATAGATATATCCGTAGTTACAGACAAGCAGAGACAGAGGTCTGGACAGGGTTGCCAGTTAAGCCACTTCAGTGGAGGAGAATCGTCTGCAGATGTTTTTTTGGGGGTTGAATTGTTTTACCATTCAATCATGACTCATGTAAATCCTGTGTGTGGCTGTGGAAGTGACGTTACCATGGAGACACAAACACACACTAAATATGTTGTCAATGTTAATCACTAGTGCTGGAGTCCAACTGCTCTCATGTAAATATGTGTACAATAAAGACACTAAAATAGGCGACCATAGCTTGTGGTCATGTATAGTAGTAAGCATTCAGTACCAGTCTATCACAACAAAACAGACATTACATCAAGAATCTCATGCCCCCTACTGGTAACAAGCTTAGGAGCTTCTGCTGCCTACCTGTGGGCAGTGCAGATATTACTGACTACAAGTGGTCATACTAAAGACTGCAGGTGAGCTGACTCCACAGGACACCGAGGGTGTAGGAATGTGGTTTGTATGGTAAGTCATGTGAAGTAATTTGCGTAATGTGAATTATGATTATTTCATTGGACTTTAGTCTGATATGATTTCAGTTTTTCAAAAAGAGACAACACAACTTAAGGTTTTGATTTTCTTTTTTGTGGAAATATGTTACACGTATAATACAGGTTTTTAATGCCCGAGGGAAACAAAACGACAGTTGGAGACAGCAAAAACTAGCACTAATAGGACAGAGACATCATTTAGACAGAACCGCCCACACAGGATTTGATAGGCTGACAGCTGGAGTGGGTGTGGCCCACCGCTACCTAGGTTAGGTGACATCCAATAAATACTGCAAATGTTTGTTAATGTAACTTATAAAATATATCATAAAACATCCTCTTAAATGGAATTTGATAAGTTCTGTGTACAAAAACAAAAGTTCATAAATTACAGTCAGTCTACTGATGTCGGTCTGTGGCTGGGTCCTGCCAACAGGCCTGTCAAAAGGCACCCTATCCCCGATCTAGTGTACTGAGGCCCTGGCCAAAAGAAGTGCACTATCTAGGGTATAGGGTGCTATTTGGGACATTCAATTATCTTTGAACCACCCCTCCCTCTGACACACAGAGTAATGAGCCCATCGCAGGCCAACACATCACTGATAGTACAAAACAAAACTTCTAACCCTCACAAAATAAAAATCTCTGACCATACAGTAACGATATCCCTCTTCCATCCATCTCTATCATCAGTATGTAAGACCAAAAGCACGTCCCAGGCGCTGTATGGAGAGTGTGTATGTGTCTTGAGTCACACTCCCTCTCCCGCCTGTCACAGTAGCTGCCTTATCCTCAACCCTGCCCCTCCAGGCCCCTCTGCACAGCCCACTGGTCAATAATATCCAAGGAGGGCGGGTCTTCAACAGTCGAACCTCATGTCCAGCGAATCATCAAACCCCCTGTCCTCATGTCCTGCCCCTACCCCGGACAGGAAGGACACCCCCGTCGCTCCCGTTGCCGTGGTGATGAGCTGGTTGCCGTGCTGGGTGTTGCTGGTTGCCGGGCTACGCAGGGCTGCAGCTGTGATGGAGGTGAGGTTGATGCCGAGCGTGAGCCGCGTCTGTTCTAGAGCCTTCTCTGGAACCGCAAACGCCTCCAGCTTCTTCTCCCCGTTTGCCATGTAGGAGTTCTGGCAGCCACGGCAGATACAGTCCAGACATGCCTTGGAGGAATATTAATATTATTTACAATCAGTGAACTACATGGGGATAGGGGAACACTGATCTCAGACCAAGCCATTGTAAATCTATAGTAACTCACCTTGCGGTTGGAGTAGCAGGGGCAGCGCTGCCCTCTGCAGGTGAGAACAGAGGGGTTCTGAGTGGCTCTTCCACACTTACAGCCCTTCTTCTCCACCGGCTTCTTGTACAGGGGCTTGGATGGGCTGGGTGGGTGAGAGAGAGGGTGAGCATGGCCGTGGGGGGGAAGGCGGTCACGGGGCTGGGCGCGGGGTTTGGGGACTCCCTGCCTGGCCTTGGTGTAGGCCTTCTTAGGGCACCCGTGGTGCTCCAGACTCTTCTTCAGGCCTTTGGACGACACCAGCATTGTCTTGCCCACCTTGGGAGGCCCTCCGTTGGGCACGGGCGCCAGGTGAGGCGGGGTGATGGCGGAGGGGAGTTTGGGCTCCCGTTTGACAGTGGCGGCTGGGTTTGGGAGGTGAGGGGGGTTGGTGGCACCCAGGGGTGGGCCTCTGAGGATGGTGGCGATGGGGAGGGGCTGCACCTTCTCACTGTCGCTTTCAGAGCGTGAACGCTTGCGGTGGCAGTGAGGGGGTAGGCGGGGGAGAGCAGGGGTGGGCTGGCGGGGAGGCAGCGGAAGTCTAGGGATGTTCTCTGGGGGGAGGGAGGGGGTGAGGCAAGGGGAGTCAGGGGTAGGAGGGCAGTAAGATCCGTTGTGGGGGGGTACAAAGGGATTGTCTGACTGGGGGTCAAGTGGTTCAGGGTTGGGTTCTGGCTCCAAGGTCCTAAGAACCTCATCCACGCTCAACAACGGACCTCCGCCATGTTTATTAAGCTCCTCCCCAAATGTGCCAATGTCACAAAGTCCCGCCTCCCCACTACCTACCACGCCAACACACGCAAGTAGCTCCTCCCCCAAGCTCTCCTGCTTCAGAACACCTCCCCCTGTAGCTAAGGTAATAGGTGGTGGCACGTCCTGATTGGCCAGGCCATTACAGTCATGCAGCCCATTAACCCCGCCCACAGGGCTAAGCCCCTCCTCCTGGCTCTCCTCTGCAGGCGGAGCCTCATTAGGTCTGAGGTCAGACGTTGAGGGGGCCGTCGGCGGCGACTGGCTCGCCAAATCCGTAGTGTCCTCCCCTTCCTGCTCGCTTTCGACCAATGACAGGCCCTCATTAAGAATGGCGAGGAGGTCGGGCGAATCACTGGCTGCGCTAGCAATGTGCGGGGCGAGAGGTGATTGGGCGATGTAGAGGCAGAGCTTCCTGTAGCAGTGGACCAATAAGGAGAGCTGTCTGTTCTCCTGGAAGCGGGAGTAGTCTTTACACCAGGAACAGGACGGCTTAAGCAGCATCCTCTGGCCCTTACAGCCCCGACACACATAGTGCTGGCACTGGGAGTTAGTGGGCGCTATGGGGTCCTGCAGTAGATTACCTGGAGAGAAGAGAATCATTTTCAGTCATTTATGGTAAGACAAACAACATTTATTTATCCTTTATTCAACTGGGTGAGAACCACTGAGATAGAAATCACTCCAACGGCAGAATTATAATTGTCCATACAACATAACACAATAAATCATAAACAGGAGCCATAATTATTATTAATAACGAGTCGATGACATGAAGCTTAGCGGTGGACTGATGATAGAGTACTACGGAGGTGGGCTATATATAGAAGTGATTCATTCAATTGCTGTTCCGCTCTGAATATTCAACTAATGCAGTGAGCACAACACAAAAGCAACAGCATATCAATTAAGTCAACGACATTGGTTTTAAATAAACCACTTTGTCATATAAATAGTAGAACATGGTCCAGGTAGGAAGTGAAGAGGGTTCATATTATGTTAAATGCTTATTTCAACCGTTTATAAACGGTTATATTCAAAGAGGCAGCTCAACACTGATTGCCTCTGCAAGGCTTGATGACCGCTGTGCTTTGAGAGCAGCTTCCTTAGCAACGGTCGTCGTTAGGGATGGCAGCTGAGAGAGCGGGCTCGCGCTGCAGATGGATGGATGAAGGGAGTTCCATTTAGAAACGACAACAAAAACGCCTTAGATATAGACCATGTAGGATGCATGCTCTACCCGTCACACAAACACTAAAGTGGCTGCAGTTCCGACTTCAGTCATATAATCGAAATTGAAAACGATTAATTAAAATGCCAAATGGAACTGCCTACCCACATATAACAAAGCACGTGTACTACTATGCATCTGTCAAATTAAACATTGTGTGTGAAGACTGGAGGTATATTTCACTTTATTTTTAAACAGAGTAAAAACGTCACCCCATTGAATTAACCTCTTTTATACTCATTAATCATTTGTAACAGTGACGGGGAAGGATATATGTGTGATTAGGCAACAGTTCCCTAAAAAGAAAAGAACAGGATGACAAACCAGTAGTATTCTTCACTGATCTCTGGCGGCTGCTCGGCTCAGCTTTCTTCCTGCTCAGGAAGGGGCTCGGCTCGAAATGCATTTTTCAAGACTGCGCACGCACCATCTCACAACACAAACATGCCCCCCACGGACAGTCACGAGGGCATCACAGAACAATGGACGTTGAATAAATTAATAAATATCTGACAAACACTCCCTTCTGTTCTGGATGTGCAAATACATGCACCTGTCCGACAGTGATTTAGTTACGTATGGGGTGGAGCAGGGAGGTTAGCTAGCTGGATGTGGTTAACGTTAATGCTATGACGTTAGCTATGATGAATGGGGAAATGTTGCTAACCAGTGCAGTAACTCATGCAAGTTTGATTTTATTCAAGCGATCCGGTCAAATTAGCCAGTCTAAGACTGGATCAGTGTGAAGCTATGGAATACATTGAAATGGATCGTAGGGAGACGCGCAGTAGCTAGCCTAGTTAGTTTAAGTAGACAGATCCACGCCATCCGCTAACTAGTTGCTCCGACATCCAATGGGAATGGGGGTGTGTCACAATGACTGGTGTACCATTTGTGTGTACCATTGCGGGAGACACAGCTAGGCTAGTTAGGTATAGCAGCTAGCTGGATAACTACATGGGTACCGCTTCCCTTAAAATAATAATAATACCGATGCACTTACCACACACGAGGCAGGACAGCGACTGGCGGAAGAAGGGGAGCAGCTTGTAGAGCTCCGCCAGGGCCCGGGGGTCGCGAGGGTCGCACTGCAGCACAGAACGACACGCAGACACGTACAGAGTGGTGGCATTCACCGGGTTCATCTCAACAGCCAAGGGACGGAAACATCCAGTCCGAGAAAAAAAGAAAAACACAAACGAACAAACACACAGTTCCTCCGGCGAAAGTCCCGTGGCTCCCGTTAAAAGGGGAAGCGCCTCGCAACTCCCTTCCCGTCCGTTCTATTATTGCCCAAAGGAGGATGGGAGCTGTGTGGAGGGCATAGATGGGCGATGTAGCTAGCTAACTACTAACGGTGCTAACTAGCTAACCTAACTTAGCTTTATCGCCAAAATAGTGCTGGTAAGATAGTCTATACACCAAATAGGTAAATGTATGTGTGATACAGCTAGCAGGTAAGTTAGCTGCAAATCACAGTTACAAACACACAGGTATGAAGTCTATGTTCGTGGTAGTACGGGTAGAACATTACTGTATTCATAATCACAACCAATCCATCTTTAGCGTTTTCCTCTTTTCCACGGCACGAAATATGCCCAAATGATCATCATGGCATAAAAATAAAACTGTAAATCCCATTAAGTGCATACATAAAAATAAATCTCGAGCAAATTAATTTATCAAAGCCCGTTCACTTGTCTTTCACACAATCCGTTGGCCGAGCAACACTCGCTGGTTGAGATATAATTCAACAACAATACAGTCACTGGTGTGGTGGCGCTCTTTCTCCAACTCCGGCCTCCAATTATCCACTGTTAGGCACCTTCGTACCAAATTCAAACAGAGCTGCTTTGCTAACGTTAATAGTAAAATCTTATTATTTTATTCTCCCGCATTCCTTCCTTAATCGCATCTTCCTCAGATTTTTAGCTAAAGTCGGCTCCTCTCCTCCTGGCCTGCATATTCGTGGCACGTAGGCAGTGATAGTCAGCAAGCAGCACGCTGATTCTGTTGTTGTCCGCGGTTCATGGCGGCTACGCTGCGAAAACAAAACAGGCCGCCTTGGCCCCCACTAGCGCACTGAGCTAAAGCCAGTTAGCGCAGGATAACTAACAAGAGGGGGCAAACTGGAAGAGGTAGTGGAGAATGGAAAGAGAGTATGGAAATATTTGTTGAAGTAGTCAAATAAACGCCGGAGTATATTTACGCCGGCCGCGCGAGCTTGCACCGGCGGCACCAGGATATCAGGAACAAAAATAGGCCGCTTTTCTTCTTTTTGGAATTAGTCCCTCGTTTTTACCTCCTCTCCGGTTGGGTATGAGCAGAAAAGCAGTCGGTGCGACAAAGTTCTCTGTTGGCGTTCGAAGAAGAATAACACTCGTGTATTATTGGAGTAAGATTGTAACAGGTTTGTGTAGCCTGCTGCTATCGCCAGGCGCGGAGGTTATTCTCCCCTCCCTTTTCCTCCCCACAGTCAATCAAACAGAGGGGCGCTGTTTCTCACATCTCGCGAGAATACAATTCTTCTTCGTTGGGTTTTTCGGCACCCTAGACACTTTCTTCACAGAGTTTCTAAACCCAGAAGTGCAACATCGCGAGACTTCCGGGAACGCTTGCGAAACAGACCAAACAAGACCAGGCCGAGGTTTGAGAAGTCAATGAGAGAAGTTAAAAATTATTCCTTAGTTGTTCATTTTCTCGAAATCTAAAGGCGCAACCTAGATTCAAGACAATGTCTTAAGTAGTTGAACTTCTTATTACTCCAACCTCGTGAAAGTGACAAACTGACACGTTTTCATTTTCGTCAAAAACAACTTTATATTGAAGGAGTACCTTTGATTTGACGGCTTGCACATGCGCAGTTCGGCGCGAGAGACCGTTGAACCCGATGACGTGTTTCTACGCATGAGCTTAGCTAGCCAACATCGCCATGACATCGCCTACAAGTGTGATCTGGGAGTTTTACTGGAGAAGCAGTTTCTGCCTAGCTTCATACTATACTGTCTTTGCTTTCTTCTTCTTCTCTGGTATTGTGGCGGTCCGCAAACAAGACAAAAATAAAATAAATCAAAAAACCCATCCCATAGGCTATGTGTGCACCACCAACAGCTAACAGTTTACTACACAACCTACACTTAGTATTACTTTCTTACCTACAGTATACATATCTCCCTGGCATATTACATAGTTTATGCAGCAGCATACAATACATTTTTGTCCTCACCTTGTTGTGCTGTGCTCACTTGACAGGAAGGTGATGTGGCAGTCCTTCGTGGGCAAATTTTGTCATCAAACTTTGTCATCAAAGTCTGGCATTCTCTGGATTTATGGGGCTTTCAAGACAATTGGGAGCTCGGAAAAAAACAAGGTTGAATCATGATGTCAGTGATCTTCAGGTCGGAGCTCTAGAAAGAGACCCGAGTTCTCAACTTGGAATTCCCTATTTTCCCAGTCAAAGTTCATTTTTTTCAGAGTTCCCAGTTGTGTTGAACTCACTGAAGTCTGAGATTTCCCAGTTCCGAGTTTCCAGTTGTTGTGAATGCGGCAGTAGTCATTTTGGATTGACAGCATGCCCAATGTGGAATGTTTATCCTTTTAAGCTTGGAAAAGAGACAGATACTTTTTATTTATAATTTCTCTTCAAAATGTCTCTTTATATGACAAGGATTGAAAAGGATTTGCCAGTAGATTGTCGACTTGATTCATGATGATGACTGCTAGCTTGCTAGCTAAGATTTTGAAAGTATGATGTTGCCATGATCAGTCCAGTCAAAACTACGGTAGATATAACGTTATTTGACGCCATTTTATCTGTCGCCAATGACCTTGAGCCTTCTAGGATGGGCACTTCTAATGTAACTCTATTTCAGCACCCAAGGGGCTTGAATTTTTTAGCTCTTCCCGTAGATTTTGCAGTGACGTAGTGTCCCAATGACTGACAGAACACTGAGCCAATCACGGCGCAACTAGAGAACATTACCAGCCCCTACGCTCCGTATTTTCCACTGGCTGCCCCACCACCACAGAAAGCACTGAGCTAGGCTGAAACACCTGCATTTTGGAGTTGCCTTACTCAAGAAAGCAAAAAAGAGACCATGTTGTATGCAGCTTCATTAACTGAATTATTTATTTATTTTTTACATTGTTTGCAAACTCATATGTGACACGTATTAATGCCAAAATAACATGCAAAACAGGCAAAAAAACAACAACATATCATGGTCAAAAGTTTTGAGAATGACACAAGTATTGGTCTTCACAAAGTTCGCTGCTTCAGTGTTATGAAATAGTTTTGTCAGATGTTACTATGTTATACTGAAGTATAATTACAATCATTCCATAAGTGTCAAAGGCTTTTATTGACAATTACATTAAGTTTATGCAAAGAGTCAATATTTGGAGTGTTGACCCTTCTTTTTCAAGACCTCTGCAATCCGCCCTGGCATGCTGTCAATTAACTTCTGGGCCACATCCTGACTGATGGCAGCCCATTCTTGCATAATCAATGCTTGGAGTTTGTCTGAATTTGTGGGTTTTTGTTTGTCCACCCGCCTCTTGAGGATCGACCACAAGTTCTCAATGGGATTAAGGTCTGGGGAGTTTCCTGGCTTTGACTCAAAATGTCGATGTTTTGTTCCCCGAGCCACTTAGTTATCACTTTTGCCTCATGGCAAGGTGCTCCATCATGCTGGAAAAGGCATTGGTCGTCACTAAACTGTTCTTGGATGGTTGGGAGAAGTTGCTCTCAGAGGATGTGTTGGTACCATTCTTTATTCATGGCTGTGTTCTTAGGCAAAATTGTGAGTGAGGCCACTCCCTTGGCTGAGAAGCAACCCCACACATGAATGGTCTCAGGATGCTTTACTGTTGGCATGACACAGGACTGATGATAGCGCTCACCTTGTCTTCTCCGGACAAGGTGTTTTCCGGATGCCCCAAACAATCGGAAAGGGGATTCATCAGAGAAAATGACTTTACCCCAGTCCTCAGCAGTCCAATCCCTGTACCTTTTGCAGAATATCAGTCTGTCCCTGATGTTTTTCCTGGAGAGAAGTGACTTCTTTGCTGTCCTTCTTGACACCAGGCCATCCTCCAAAAGTCTTCGCCTCACTGTGCATGCAGATGCACTCGCATCTGCCTGCTGCCATTCCTGAGCAAGCTCTGCATGGGTGGTGCCCCGATCCCGCAACTGAATCAACCTTAGGAGACGGTCCTGGCGCTTGCTGGACTTTCTTGGGCGCCCTGATGCCTTCTTCACAACAATTGAACCTCTCTCCTTGAAGTTCTTGATGATCCGATAAATGGTTGATTTAGGTGCAATCTTACTAGAAGCAATATCCTTGCCTGTGAAGCCCTTTTTGTGCAAAGCAATGATGATGGCACGTGTTTCCTTGAAGGTAACCATGGTTAACAGAGGAAGAACAATGCTTTCATGCACCACCCTCCTTTTAAAGCTTCCAGTCTGTTATTCTAACTCAATCAGCATGACAGAGTGATCTCCAGCCTTGTCCTCGTCAACACTCTCACCTGTGTTAACGAGAGAATCACTGACATGATGTCAGCTGGTCCTTTTGTGGCAGGGCTGAAATGCAGCGGAAATGTTTTTTTGGGATTAAGTTAATTTTCATGGCAAAGAGGGACTTTGCAATTAATTGCAATTCATCTGATCACTCTTCATGACATTCTGGACTATATGCAAATTGCCATCATCAAAACTGAGGCAGCAGACTTTGTGAATATTAGTATTTGTGTCATTCTCAAAACTTTGGACCATGACTGTACAGTACCAGTCAAAAGTTTGGAGACACCTACTCATTCAAGGGTTTTTCTTTATTTTTACTATTTTCTACATTGTAGAATAATAGTGAAGACGTCAAAACTATGAAATAACACATATGGAATCATGTAGTAGCCAAAAAAGTGTTAAACAAATCAAAATATATTTGAGATTTGAGATTCTTCAAATAGCCACCCTTTGCCTTGATGACAGCTTTGCACACTCTTGGTATTCTCTCAACCAGCTTCACCTGGAATGTTTTTCCAACAGTCTTGAAGGAGTTCCCACATATGCTGAGCACTTGTTGGCTGCTTCTCCTTCACTCTGCCGTCCAACTCATCCCAAACCATCTCAATTGGGTTGAGGTTGGTGGATTGTGGAGGCCAGGTCATCTGATGCAGCACTCCATCACTCTCCTTCTTGGTCAAATAGCCCTTACACAGCCTGGAGGTGTGTTGGGTCATTGTCCTGTTGAAAAATAAATGATAGTCCCACTAAGCCCAAACCAGATGGGATGGCGTATCGCTGCAGAATGCTGTGGTAGCCGTGCTGGTTAAGTGTGCCTTGAATTCTAAATAAATCCCAAATAGTGTCACCAGCGAAGCACCCCTACACCATTACACCTCCTCCTCCATGCTTTACGGTGGGAACTACACATGCGGAGATCATCCGTTCACTCACACCGCGTCTCACAAAGACACATCGGATTGAACCAAAAATCTCAAATTTGGACTCCAGACCAAAGGACACATTTCCACTGTCCTAATGTCCATTGCTTGTGTTTCTTGGCCCAAGCAGGTCTCTTCTTCTTATTGGTGTCCTTCAGTAGTGGTTTCTTTGCAGCAATTCGACCATGAAGGCCTGATTTACACAGTCCTCTCTGAACAGTTGATGTTGAGATGTGTCTGTGACTTGAACTCTGTGAAGCGTTTATTTGGGCTGCAATTTCTGAGGCTGGTAACTCTAATGAACTTATCCTCTGCAGCAGAGGTAACTCTGGCTCTTCCATTCCTGTGGCGGTCCTCATGAGAGCCAGTTTCATCATAGCGCTTGATGGTTTTTGCAACTGCACTTGAAGAAACATTAAAAGTTCTTGAAATGTTTTGTCTGACCTTCATGTCTTAAAGTAATGATGGACTGTCGTTTCTCTTTGCTTATTTTAGCTGTTCTTGCCATAATATGGACTTGGTCTTTTACCAAATAGGGCTATCTTCTGTATACCCCCCCTACCTTGTCACAACACAACTGGCTCAAATGCATTAAGAAGGAAAGAAATTCCACAAATTCACTTTTAAGAAGGCATACCTGTTAATTGAAATGCATTCCTGGTGACTCCCTCATGAAGTTGGTTGAGAGAATGCCAAGCGTTTGCAAAGCTGTCATCAAGGTAAAGGGTGGCAATCTGAAGAATCTCAAATCTCAAATATATTTTGATTTGTTTAACACTTTTTTGGTTACTACATGATTCCATATGTGTTATTTCATAGTTTTGATGTCCTCACTATTATTCTACAATGTAAAAATAGTACAAATAAAGAAAAACCCTTGAATGAGTATGTGTGTCCAAACTTTTGACTGGTAGTGTATATATATTTTTGCTCTGCCCCACCTGCCCTGAATGACAGGTTTTCACTGGACACGTCCAAATAGTTTACATTTATCACACTGCATGGATTTGGGCTTGCAGGCTCTTACAGGGTATCTCACATAACCCAAATATACAGTACATACGAAGGAAGAGACTCTTCTTCAAATAACAAAATAATGGATAGAGTGGGCTTCTTTACACCATCCACCATATGGGTCAGTCGGCGTGCACCAACCACTGCATCTATTTCTTCAGTTACATCCCTTGCACTCACTTCTAGCACCACTCCAGAGATAACCGCCTTGATAGGTGCCCTGCTACGCAGATCCACACACACAACACATTCCAATCCGATATTTTTTTCAGTTGCAAAGCACGCTCTTTTTGTTCCTAGGACACACAAAAAACCAAATAAGCTAAAATCTCTGACACCCAAAAACGTCTCTGCTACTGCTACTACCAATTCAATCTTCTAAGATTTCCTTTCCATCTGTGCGGTACAAATAATGACCATTTCAATAATGATGAAGAAGCCAACCTTACTACAGCACAAACTGTTGAGGTCTGTACTGGCCTACTACTCACAGGGATCCTCTCAGGCCCCCTCAGACTTGGCCCACCATCCTCTACTTTCCTCCCTGTCTAAGCATGACACCTTCTGCACTGCTCTCACCCTGGAAACTTCAACCTATCTCTCTCGCACAGGACATGTCTGATCCCCAGCAACATGGCCACCCCCACAATTGAAACACTCTACTTTTTCCACCGTAACTACACACTCCTTTGTCCCATGCCCTCCTGCACACTTCTCACACCTCGGAATCGCCCTCCTACATACTGCTGCAACATGACCATAAACTTGGTACCTGAAACACCGTAGTGGGTTCGAAACAAAACCTCTCAGAGGATAACTTATATAGCCTACCCTATCATGACTTTATCTGGCAAACACTCTGCATCAAAACTCAGAAGGACAGACAGGGTCTTCTCAGTCTCGCGCTCGCCCCCGGGTCTGCATCGCACCAAATGTTGGGCATCACAGACACCGGGGATCCTCAACTTCAGTCAATCCACCTCAACACTCAAGCTCTCTGCTCCGGAGAGCAAAGCAGGACGCAGCTCTCGTCCCGAATCGCGAAATGCGTAGCGCCCTCTCCCTCTGGGCAGCACACACACAAAAAATAATCACAAGTCAACTTCTGGATAGTTTGACCGAATTGACAATACTCAACTCATTCTTCACCCAGCCTGAAACCACAAACAGATCGGCCAAAAGGCATGGATCCACTTTCTCTACAAATCGTACTCCCATTGGGCCAGAGTCATCTTGGGCATTTTCCTGATCATTGGGGTGAGGCTCGGAAGCCTTCACCTCACCTGTCAGCGCAGGTTCTTCCTCTTCACTTCTGTCAGGTTAAATTTCTGAGAGTTCACTATCCGTCGACTGCTCAGGGTTTTCAGGAGCGTAACATGTCATTATCGCTCCTGTACTTGACTGAAAGGAGAAAGTACTCGGCTTGTATTTCACAGACGTCGGTTTGGGTTTGAATTTCGCGCCCTTCTTTCAGCCTCGCATCATCTCGCCATACGCCATCTTCCCCTTCAACATCAAGAATACAATTTAAGTGTTCTCGCTCTCTCTCAATTTAATTCAATTCAAAGGGCTTTATTGGCATGGGAAACATATGTTTACATTGCCAAAGCAAGTGAAATAGATAATAAACAAAAGTGAAATAAACAATCAAAAATAAACAGTAAACATTACACTCACAAGTTTCAAAGGAATAGAGACATTTCAAATGTCATATTATGGCTATGTACAGTTTTATAGTGATGGGCAATTAGTTAAAGTGCAAAAGGGAAAAAAAACATAAATATGGGTTATATTTACAATGGTGTTTGTTCTTCACTGGTTGCCCTTTTCTTGTGGCAACAGGTGAAAAATCTTGCTGCTGTGATTGCACACTGTGTTATTTCACCCAATAGATATGGGAGTTTATCCAAATTGGATTTGTTTTCGAATTCTTTGTGGGTCTGTGTAATCTGAGGGAAGTATGTGTCTCTAATATGGTCATACATTTGGCAGGAAGTTAGGAAGTGCAGCTCAGTTTCCACCTCATTTTGTGGGCAGTGTTCACATAGCCTGTCTTCTCTTGAGAGCCAGGTCTGCCTACGGCGGCCTTTCTCAATAGCAAGGCTATGCTCTCTCTCTCTCTCTCTCTCTCTCTCTCTCTCTCTCTCTCTCTCTCTCTCTCTCTCTCTCTCTCTCTCTCTCTCTCTCTCTCTCTATCTTTCACACACACACTTTCCTGAATCATCTCCTTATACAATTACCTTCTCTCTACAGATCAGTAACTGTTAACACATTTATATTTTATGCAAATTCAGTAATTTAGTATTTGCTCATATGGTGGTAAATAAATACTGAGCGAGAAACCTCATAGAACTTTGAGACGTTTCCAAGAATGCATGACGGACATTACAACCTACATAGTGTAGACTAGCATATTCGCTGATCATATGAAAAAAAGGGTGCCTAGTTGTAACTGACACAGAAATAGCCATATTTGGCCATTCTTACTCCACAGTCCTGTGTGTGTGTCTGTGTCTGTGTGTGTTTGTGATTGTAAAGGGGCTTTCCTCTGTCACTGTCTGTGTGTGTTTGTGATTGTAAAGGGGCTTTCCTCTGTCACTGTCTGTGTGTGTTTGTGATTGTAAAGGGGCTTTCCTCTGTCACTGTCTGTGTGTGTTTGTGATTGTAAAGGGGCTTTCCTCTGTCACTGTCTGTGTGTGTTTGTGTGCCTGCGTGTGTGTGTTTAGCAGTATGAGTATATGGAGCTATTGTTATAATGGTAAGTCCTATGAATAACCCCGTGGTCAGTCTAATATGGACCTCTGTGTGGTTATTAGTTGGAGTGGGTGTGAGCTGGGACTGGGAGGGATGAGTAACTGAGATTCCCCTCTCTATACCTCCACCCATATGATTCTCAGCCTTGCCTAACAACCTAATAAGAACTCCATAAACATATTTGACGCAAATATGATAGGCCTATCCAACTATAAAATCAAATCAAATATTTGGGTATTTGCCCCGGGGTCCACATTCGTTCTTCACTGAGGTCCGGAGGGTTGTGTTGTATAGAAATGTGTTGTATTTCCTCTGCGTAAAAATTTGTCCACTATCGCTATCCATCATTTTTGGAATTTTCACCCTGACTGTCTACCTTTAATTTCAGAGATTATTAGCGAGCTGGACACAGTCAAGGAACTGTATAAAGGTAGGACCATTATCATTTCTACACAGTTTGGATTTGGTTATAGTCATTTGAAAGTATCCTAAGTTTGTCCGTCCCCCCGTCCCACCGTCCCCCCGTGCCCCCGCCCCCCCCGTAAAATAAATATATACACTGAGTGTACAAAACATTAGGACCACCTGCTCTTTCCATGACATAGACTGACCAGGTGAATCCAGGTGAAAGCTAGGATCCCTTACTGAGACAGGTTAAAGAAGGATTTTTAAGCCTTGAGACAATTGAGACATGGATTGTGTATGTGTGCCATTCGGAAGGGTGAATGGGAAAGACAAAAGATTTAGATGCCTTTGAACTGGGTATGGTAGTTGGTGCCAGGCGCACCGGTGTGAGTGTGTCAAGAACTACAATGCTGCTGGGTTTTTCACGCTCAACAGTTTCCTGTGTGTATCAAAAATGGTCCACCATCCAAATGACATCCAACTTGACACAACTGTGGGAAGCATTGGAGTCAACATGAGCCAGCATCCCTGTAGAACACTTTCGACACCTAGTAGAGTCCATGCCTTGACCAATTGAGGCTGTTCTAAGGGCAAAAGGTAGAAGGATTACTTTTATACTATTCCAGGTATTCCTTAAAGAGGTAGGGTTTCAAGTGTCTCCGAAAGGTGATCAGTGACTCCGCTGTCCTGGCGTCGTGGGGGAGCTTGTTCCACCATTGGGGTGCCAGAGCAGAGAATAGCTTTGACTGGGCTGAGCGGGAACTGTGCTTCCGTAGAGGTAGGGGGGCTAGCAGGCCAGAGGTGGATAAACGTAGTGCCCTCATTTGGGTGTAGGGTCTGATCAGAGCCTGAAGGTAAGGAGGTGCCGTTCCCCTCACAGCTCCGTAGGCAAGCACCATGGTCTTGTAGTAGATGCGAGCCTCAACTGGAAGCCAGTGGAGTGTGCGGAGGAGCGGGGTGACATGAGAGAACTTGGGAAGGTTGAACACCAGATGGGCTGCAGCGTTCTGGATAAGTTGTAGGGGTTTAATGGCACAGGCAGGGAGCCCAGCCAACAGCGAGTCGCAGTAATCCAGACGGGAGATGACAAGTAGGGCGGCAGGTAGCTTAGTGGTTAAGAGCGTTGTGCCAGTAACCGAAAGGTCTCTGGTTCTAATCCCCGAGCTGACTAGGTGAAAAATCTGTCGATGTGCCTTTGAGCAAGGCACTTAACCCTAATTGCTCCTGTAAGTCGCTCTGGATAAGAGCGTCTGCTAAATGACAAAAAAATAATAATAATAATAATTCCTGGATTAGGACCTGTGCCGCTTTCTGTGTAAAGTAGGGTCGTACTCTGCGAATGTTGTAGAGCATGAACCTGCAGGATCGGGTCACCGCTTTGATGTTAGCGGAGAACGACATGGTGTTGTCCAAGGTACTTTGCACTCTGGGAGGAGGACACAATGGAGTTGTCAACTGTGATGGCGAGATCATGGAGCGGGCAGTCCTTCCCCAACATACAGACATGAAGCAACAAACAACATCCATAGATTAACCAGCTCCACCATCCGATAACACTGTGTGTACATGTATGTGTGTGAGTGCATGCGTTTGGGTGTATGTGTGTGTCATTGACTCAAATTCGTAATAAGCCTAGTTGATTATGATTGGCCTCTATAGTTCCTGTTTTCTGATAAAAGGACCCAGACTCCCTGTCTCTACATCAGAACAAGAAGACAGCAAGAGCATTTATTAGCATCTATTAGCAAATATTAGCGAAATGTTCTAACTATATAAGCAGACTTTGCAGCGTAGCAGTTTTTAGTAGCTAGTGTTAGCGATATAGCACCCATTTGAAGATGTGTGTGTTTTTCTCTGTTAGCCATGTACTGTGTCTACTGACGCTGACCACAGTCATCCTCTCCTCTACATTGGAAGGTGAGTGTGGGTGTGGTTGTTGTGCGGGTATGGTTGTTGTGTGTGTGTGTCTGTGTCTGTTTCTGTGTGTGTGAGAGTGTGCTTATGGTATATAAACTTCAAGTTGCTCCAAACGTCAAATTTAGAAGGTAAAGGTTTGGATAGGGTTAAAAAATGACGTTTAAGCACTCATTCCGAATGGTTAAGGGTTAAGCTTTGGGTTGTGGATAGACGTCCATTGGGATTGGGTGTGCATGTTACAGTTATGTTGCAGTGTATGTTGTTAGTGTGTACTGCATGTTTCTGTGTGTGCTGATAGTGTTAAGTACTGCATGTTAAAAGTGTGTGTGTGTGTGTGTTGCAGTGCGTTCCCAGGAAATGAGACCTCTGAGTTGCTGTCTGAAAACAGTCAATAAACATCCAGCTGAACCAATCACACATTGTCTTATTCAGAAACCCAGAGGGAGGTGTAAACTCAACGCATACATGTAAGAACACACACACACACACACACACACACACACACACACACACACACACACACACACACACACACACACACACACACACACACACACACACACACACACACACACACACACACACACACACACAAAATCACACACACACAGACACAGTCACAGTCACAGGCAAATACTCACATTTACCACATTTATACCTTAGACTAAACAGCCAAAAAACATTTGTTTTAGCATCTTTCTCTCTCCCTCTCTCTCATCCACCCTTTTTACCCCCTCCCCTTCTCTCTCCCCATTCTCCCCACCCCCCCCCTCTCTCTCTCTCTCTATCTCTCTCTCTCTTCTCTCTCTCTCTCTCTCTCTCTCTCTCTCTCTCTCTCTCTCTCTCTCTCTCTCTCTCTCTCTCTCTCTCTCTCTCTCTCTCCACACAGAGAGGCATAAAGTGTTTCCAACTGATACAATTATAATCAGACCATGATTCTAGACCTTTCTGTACTTCCTCAGTTTCACCAGTGGGGGGCAGATTAAGTGCATCAACACCCAGGCCAAATGGCTCACTGCTGAGCTAAAATCACTGGAACAGGTCAGAGTCAACCCCTACTCTATACACCCTTAACCCTACACCCTAAACTCTACAACCTTCAGATTTTCCTCTCATCAGAACTGTTTTCTTTAACTGTCTACTGTGACTGAGTATTTCAAGCTCTCTTTATTTCATTATTTATTTAAACTTCATTCCGGCATTAATGTATTCTACTCATTGATATTATCTATTCATTAAGGTGTTTTGAAGGCATTTGTATCTATTTATTTCCTATTTTTTATGATGTGATAATACATTTAAAAATTATTTGTATAAAACCTTTCATTCTCTCAAAGCTCAAATTACTTTACAATTGCACAAAATCAGAAAACACAAGATCTGTTTGAGTATCTCCATAGTAACGAGATGTTGTAATGGCTGAATACGGTCAAAGGTTGTGACATTCCATCGTGTCACTGGGCTGTGGTCGTGGTGATGTCACTGCACATCCTTTCTACCAAGGAATCCCATTCCCCTGGCCCCTTCTGGCCCTTAGCCACTACTGCTAGAGGATGCTTGTCACGAACACTGCCGAGGCTGCTCCTCCTCCTTGTTCGGGCAGGCTTCGGCGTTCGTCGTCCCCGGAGTACAGCTGCCACCATTTGATGTTTTCGATGTTTGTTTGGTCATGTCTAGTTTAGTGCAACTGTTTCGTATTCTGTCCTGATTATGTCACCTATAAGTTTCCCTGTGTTATGTTTTGTAGTTGTGTGTTATTGTCCGCCTGTCGTTTTGTTGTGAGGTTCGGTACTTTGTTTATTGAGTGTTTTACACATTTCGCGTAACAGTTCGCCTACGTTGTTTCGAGGCCATTTATTTTTGTATATTGTTCATATACTTCAGTAAAGTCGTTTTGACTTATCCGCTGTGTCCTGCGCCTGACTTCACCACCACATCCACATCAGTACCGTGACAATGCTGTTTTAGTTGAACCAGTGTTTCGGTCCAGAGACCCTCATTGGGTTATAAAATAAGTAAATAAAGGACTGACCAAACCTGTTATGATTATATTATATTCTGAACTTTTCTTAATGAGTCAGTCAGTCAGTCAGTCAGTCAGTCAGTCAGACGATCTATTCTTCCTGTGGCCCCTCTCTTCTCAGTGTAACTGTGAGGTGCTAATAAAAGCATGATAACGGGACGCTCTGTGTGTGTGTTAGATGTGGTTCCTTCCTCTTTCCCAGGGAGAGCGTGTTGAGTGTTGAGCCAGCAGGAAGGAAGCCAGGTTTATTCTGATCCTGACCACAAACGGTTAATGGTACCAATTGGAATGGTCACCATGAGATTTACAATAATTGCACATGACATGATAAAAAACCCCATAAGATCTGAAGTGATGTATTTTTTTGTCTCTCCTATGGGCCGCGGCCTAAGAAGGCTACTGATTGGTTCATTAGTGTAATCAGGTGCATAAGTGGAGGCTGCAAACGCCGTAGCTCTCCACGTTGGCCACCCCCTGTTTTAGACTGATCTGGCAGCGTAAAACACAATGCTGTACAAAGGTAAGGGTGTGACTCTCCATGTGTCATTGGGCTGGGGTCGCCATGATGTCATCACCCTAAACCCCTCCCTAAAGTCAAATGACAAAGGAAAAAGTAGGAGCACTCAATATTGGAGACAAAAAACAAAATCACCAAATGTTCTACCTATTGTTATTTTTCTTTGTCCGACAAGCTGATGTGTTTCATTAGTAAAGCCTTAATCAGAGCACGTGTAGCTCAGTCATTAGGCTAAACCCTGTGTCGGCATTCTGATCTTCTGAACGGCATTCTGGGAAAGACCCATGTCTAAATTCTCTGGTCGGAAATACTGATGAAAGTGTTTCCTGTTGGTAAATGAGCAGTGACGCAGCAGAAACCCCTGTAGTCTTTCATTCACTCTGTCATTCACGCAAAAAATAGATGAGAACAGAGTAATGGCTGAACCGGAGGTGACACTTCTGCTTTTCAGGCCTTAAGTACCTTCAACCCTGGTGAAGTCGGACACTACAGACCTGACACTGAGCTGAGCAGCCTGCCAGAGAAGAGAGAGACTTGATTTATCTATTTATTTAACTTTTATTGTACCAGTTGAGTCTCTGACATTTAGGGTAAAGATGGTGACCTGTGGAACTCTGGTGAAAATCTGGAGAGCAGCTGTCGTCATAGCAGCACTGAGCTGTAGTGGGACAGGTGAGGGGAAGGGAGTTTGTGTTAGGGGGTTAGAGCTGGGTTGGGACAGGTGAGGGGAAGCGAGTTTGTGTTAGGGGGTTAGAGCTGGGTTGGGACAGGTGGGGGGAAGGGAGTGGGTGTTAGGGGGTTAGAGCTGTAGTGGGACAGGTGAGGGGAAGGGAGTTTGTGTTAGGGGGTTAGAGCTGGGTTGGGACAGGTGAGGGGAAGGGAGTTTGTGTTAGGGGGTTAGAGCTGGGTTGGGACAGGTGAGGGGAAGGGAGTTTGTGTTAGGGGGTTAGAGCTGTAGTGGGACAGGTGAGGGGAAGGGAGTGGGTGTTAGGGGGATAGAGTTGGGATGTATTAGGGTACATGGTTTTTGAAGTGATTGCCAGGTTAAGATGATTTGTTTGAAAATATCTTAACCCTTCCCCCTCCTCAGTAGATGGAGAAAAAATGGTGTCGTGCTGTAAGACAGTGTCCAAGAAAGAGGTGACCGATCCAATCACAGGCTACTGGACTCAGGACAATAACGCTCCCTGTGTACGGGCCGTCATGTAAGGAAAACATATTTTATATGTCTTTATTTCATTTAGGTTTATCCAGTTCAGTCTCATATGTTGTCACAAGGTGCTTTACAGTATGTGGTGGCCATGTTGTGTCAAAGCCTCCAGACATGTTGTGTCAAACCCATTCAGTTTCAGTATTAACACTGTGTTTCTCCTGCAGCTTTGAGACGGGGAAAGGTCTGTTCTGTAGTTACCATAGAGAACCCTGGGTACGACGCAAGATTCAACAGTTTGAGTAAGTTAAATACCACACATCACATACAGGGAAAGAACAAAAGAGAAAAGCAAACTGATTGTAATATTTTCCATTCTAGAATGTCCCGCAGGAGCTCAACATTTCCCTTGCTCTCCTCTCCAACCGCTCTCACCTCCACCTCCACCCCTACCACTACCTCCTTACCCTCCTCTCCAACCTCTCTCACCTCCACCTCCACCCCTACCACTACCTCCTTACCCTCCTCTCCAACCTCTCTCACCTCCACCTCCACCTCCACCCCTACCACTACCTCCTTACCCTCCTCTCCAACCATCCTCAACTCCTTTCCTCCCTCTCTCACTTCCACCCTTACCTCCTTAACCTCCTCTCCCTCCTCCTCTCATCCCTCTCTGTCTTCCTCTCCTCCCTCTGTTTTCTCTTCTATTTTCCCTGCTTCCCCCTCTTCTCCATCCGTACCTTCCTCTCGCACCTCTCTCTCCTCCTCTCCTTCCTATCTCCTCTCCTCTCTTTTCCCTGTCTCCTCCTCTCCTCCCTCTCCTCCTCCTCCCGTCATCGGGAATCGACCAAGAATGACTCAACTCAGCAGTCAACATCCAACCAATAGAATCACTGCCAATGGCTGAAGCTCCGCTGACGTTCCACTTTTCCACTTGTAAAAAGCAGACTTCCAATGTGCATATTACATTCATATTGAATATCTTATTCATATTGATGTTGTTCATAGTCTGATTAACTAGTTATCATTTAATTCAGTTGTCATCATCATGTTCAATGGGTTATTAGAGTTATTTATGAATTATATTTAAAACCAGTATCATATGTGTTTATTTATTTATTTATTCAAGTACTTATGGGGACTTTTAGTACCTTTTTGATATTTAGATGAATTGGTTTATAGCTGTCAATTAGTTATCAATGTTATTTAATAAATGTATTTATTTATTAAGTACTTATACATTTACTTTGTTTATTTTTTTATCAATCAATGTTATTTTAAAGGTGCAATATGCAGAAATCGCTCCGCCATTTCCTGGTTGCTAAAATTGAAATAATTTGCTTAATTTCAGTTTATGTGACAGAACAAGCAATGTATAGTGTAGAGAATCATTGTACCATCTAAACCGCTGTGAAATATATTTTCAATAACCAAAAAGATTGTATTTTCAGAAGGTCTGAATCTGGTATACAAAACTCTCAAGTAAAATACTCAAAAACGAAACTTAAGAAAAGGAAGCATAGAAATAGCGCTCATAGAACAGATTTACCGCTTTTAGACTTGCTTTCAATGAGAATGACAGATCTATAACTAATTTTCTATGTGAATTTGGTCAGGTCAACCATAAAGTTACATATTGCAGCTTTAAGAAATGTTTCATTTTCTGCTTATTTATTCAATAAAGTTAGTTGTAAACATCAGGAAATCTATGAAACTTGGCTGGAACTGAAATATAAAATAAAATGATGGAAATATTATTTTGGGTCGTCAGTCTGACTGTTTTGACATCATGGTGCAGACAGAAAAAGACAACATGCATTTGCAGAGTCAGCTGTTCACACCTTTTAGTGTGTGTGTGTATGTGTGTGTGTATGTGTGTGTATGTGTGTGTGTATGTGTGTGTATGTGTGTGTGTATGTGTGTGTGTGTGTGTATGTGTGTGTCCTTTCTTGATCCATCTTTCTCAGAAATACTGCTGCAGGGGTTGGGGTGGTGGTGGTTTGTCAAGTGAGGTAGGGGGTGAAATGAAGATGGAAAAGGATAGAGAGAGAGAGGGGCGGCGGTGTAAATATAACGTTACCAATACTGACCACATCGTACCATGACACAACAAGGTGGGAGTTTCGACTAATACTATTCATGTAACCCACAGTCAGACACGAAACCCGACACTTCCACTGCCTTTTAGAAAGACTCATCGCCACCGTTACCAGAACAGTCAGTACGACCTCCGACACGTCTCCGTAGTTTAGTGCCTTGCAGAGTCTCTACCTGTCTCTGTTGGTCTGTCGAACAGTCAGTACATCAATCTGTCTGTCCGTCCGTCCATTCGTCCGTCAGCCAGTCAGTAAGTCACTCAGTCAGTCAGTATGTCAGTGTTCCAGTCCAGGACCCTCTCTCTGGCCCTCCTGATCACCATGTGTGTGTACCTCACCTCTGTGTCAGCTAACTGTGAGTACTGATTCACTGATTTATTGATTGATTAATTGGTTGATTGATGTAGTGAATGATTAAATACCACATTACATTGTATACATTCTATAACTATATATGAATATATCATATCTAAATTGTGCTATATACACACACATTAAAATGCAGAAACTGTTACAATGTGGTTACAGTTTCCATTGAGTTACTGTAATTGACAGGCTTTCGACAGACCTCCTATTACTCAGACCTCTCGGACCCAGAGTGGTCCACGAACCACAGTTCTCTATACCTTTAAAATACTGTTTAACAGTTTAGTTTTACATGGGGGGGGGGGGATTGTAATAACTAACAGTTTGAATATATTGCATCTTCAGTAGATTTTTATGTACCTTTAAACATGCATGTACACGCACAGGCGCAGCTTGTTTGATTTATGTAGCTCAGTTGGTAGAGCATGGCGTTTGCAACACCAGGGTTGTGGGTTCGATAAAATAATGTATGCGCTAACTGTAAGTCGCTCTGGATAAGAGCGTCTGCTAAATGACTAAAATGTAAATGTAAATGATTTCCTGGTTGCTATTCTTTTACCTCTGACACCTCTGAGATAGGCCAGGTCACATGGTTTCCTGTCAGCGTCTCATAACTAAAAACACACAATGTTTATGGTTAGTTTAGAGATCAGAGGCTGCATTTACACAGGCAGCCCATTCTCATCTTTTTCCCACTAATTGGTCTTTTGACCAATCACATCAGATCTCTTTCACATCAGATATTTTCAGAGCTGATCTGATTGGTCAAAATACCAATTAGTAAAAAAAATAGATCAGAATTGGGCTACCTGTCTAAATCTTTTATTTCTGTCTTTCTCTGTCACTTCCTTTCTCTGTCACTTCCTTTCTTCCCTTTCTCTATCAGACCGTCGGCCAACTAAGGTGACCACAAATTGCTGCACAAGTGTGTCTAAAACTGACATAAAATTTCGACTGAAAGGATACCACATCCAAAACGCCATGGCACCGTGTGTGGATGCTATCGTGTAAGTATCGAACACACACACACACACACACGCACACACGTACACACACGTTGATACATTAGTAGTAATATTCTCTGTGTTTTGTTTCAGCTTCTACTCAGTGAAAGGCGGGAAGATCTGCTCTGATCCCAAAGCACCCTGGGTAAACAGCAGAAAGCAATGTAGGGAGCTAACTTTCACACACACACACACACACACACACACACACACACACACACACACACACACACACACACACACACACACGCACACACACACACACAGTCTTATCTCTCTGTCTCTCTCTAGATTTGAATGTGATGAAAAAGCAAAGAAGACATGTTTGACCATGACTGGAACCCTCTCTCCTGTAAACACGCCTCCTCACCATCTAGTGGATCCTCCTCCCATCACCCTCTATCTGCCTCCTCACCATCCAGTGGATCCTCCTCCCGTCACCCTCTATCTGCCTCCTCACCATCCAGTGGATCCTCCTCCCATCACCCTCTATCTGCATACTTCATTTTGTCTGACTGGTCCTTAAGACTATTAAGTTGTGTTTTAAATTGATTGAATTTCATTTAAATACAGGATGTTACAGTCTGTTGTTGTGCTAATGTTGTTCATACATGTGGTTACACTGATCTAAGACAGAGACAAAATTGCTACTGGGGAACATACCCCCCCCCCCCCCCCCCCCCCAATATTCAGAACAGGTCAATTCGTCCCCCCCAATAATTACTTTAAAATCAAACAACAATTATTTTCATTTTTGTGGGGGTTGGGGCCCACTGGAGGTCATATGAACACGTCATTAGCAATGGCAAATGTGTAGAATTGCAGGAAATTTGCTTTAAAGTAACTGTCCAGTGTTTCCAGATTTCTATTAAATATGACCTATAATTAGTTACAATATGAGTGAAATGGTTTTCCTTCCAATTTTTTAAAATTAAGTATTTTAAAAGGCAGCTTTTATGGTGTGGGCATACCCCAACAACAGAATGGTGTGGGCATATCCTGGTCATTCAAAATATTCATGCGAGTAGACCGCTGATTGGCCAGCTCATCCTCCTCAGGAGGATGACATCATCCTCTATGAAGAAATACCAAGCATTTTTTAAACGGTCTGTTTGAGATACAAGTTTGAGGTGGGGTTTTTGAAGGGTTTTTGATCAAATGTCTGCTTTGGCCACAAATACGAGAAACGAAGAGTCAACAACATTATTTGGGTATGAGTTAACATAATATGAACTTTTGAAAGTAAGATTTTCACTGGACAGTTACTTTAAAACTGCAACACTTCCACTTCTCTTTCCACTTATACTGTGTTTTCAAAATACCCCTCTATATACCCCTCAAAATACCCCTCAAGAGAGGCATAAGAAGTCATGTCAAACTATGTAGAATTGCACAACAATTTCGCCCTTGATCTAAGAACACTGGACAGCATACAGTAGGGTTCTGAAGTGACATACAGTCGTGGTCAAACGTTTTGAGAATGACACAAATATTAATTTTCACAAAGTCTGCTGCCTCAGTTTTTATGATGGCAATTTGCATATACTCCAGAATGTTATGAAGAGTGATCAGATGAATGAATGAATTAATTGCAAAGTCCCTCTTTGCCATGAAAATGAACTTAATCCCCCAAAAACATTTCCACTGCATTTCAGCCCTGCCACAAAAGGACCAGCTGACAACATGTCAGTGATTCTCTCGTTAACACAGGTGAGAGTGTTGACGAGGACAAGGCTGGAGATCACTCTGTAATGCTGATTGAGTAAGAATAACAGACTGGAAGCTTTAAAAGGAGGGTGGTGATTGAAATATTTGTTCTTCCTCTGTTAACCATGGTTACCTGCAAGGAAACACATGCCATCATCATTGCTTTGCACTAAAAGGGTTTCACAGGAAAGGATATTGCTTCTAGTAAGATTGCACCTAAATCAACAATTTATCGGATCGGATCAATTGTTGTGAAGAAGGCTTCAGGGCGCCCAAGAAAGTCCAGCAAGCACCAGGACCGTCTCCTAAAGTTGATTCAGTTGCGGGATCGGGGCACCACCATTGCAGACCTTGCTCAGGAATGGCAGCAGGCAGGTGTGAGTGCATCTGCACACACAGTGAGGCAAATACTTTTGGAGGATGGCCTGGTGTCAAGAAGGGCAGTAAAGTAAGCCACTTCTCTCCAGGAAAAACATCAGGGACAGACTGATATTGTGCAAAAGGTACAAGGATTGGACTGCTGAGGACTGGGGTAAAGTCATTTTCTCTGATGAATCCCCTTTCCGATTGTTTGGGGCATCCGGAAAAAAGCTTGTCCAGAGAAGACAAGGTGAGCGCTACCATCAGTCCTGTGTCATGCCAACAGTAAAGCATCCTGAGACCATTCATGTGTGGGGTTGCTTCTCAGCCAAGGGAGTGGGCTCACTCACAATTTTGCCTAATAACACAGCCATGAATAAAGAATGGTACCAACACATCCTCCGAGAGCAACTTCTCCCAACCATCCAATAACAGTTTGGTGACGAACAATGCCTTTTCCAGCATGATGGAGCACCTTGCCATAAGGCAAAAGTGATAACTAAGTGGCTCGGGGAACAAAACATTGACATTTTGGGTCCATGGCCAGGAAACTCCCCAGACCTTAATCCCATTGAGAACTTGTGGTCAATCCTCAAGAGGCGGGTGGACAAACAAAAATCCACAAATTCTGACAAACTCCAAGCATTGATTATGCAAGAATGGGCTGCCATCAGTCAGGATGTGGCCCAGAAGTTAATTGACAGCTTGCCAGGGCGGATTGCAGAGGTCTTGAAAAAGAAGGGTCAACACTGCAAATATTGACTCTTTGCATAAACTTAATGTAATAGTCAATAAAAGCCTTTGACACTTATGGAATGCTTGTAATTATACTTCAGTATACCATAGTAACATCTGACAAAAATATCTAAAAACAGTACTTGTGTCATTCTCAAAACTTTTGACCACGACTGTACAGCATAGGTTCCTATAGCAGAGCTGAGAGTCTAACCACTTAGCACCACCTACTGGCGAGTTGGGGCAACACAGTGTGTCTGAGGTGGAGTAAGGGAACAGATGCAGTGAGTACAATTACATTTTTACATTTACATTTTAGTCATTTAGCAGACGCTCTTATCCAGAGAGACTTACAGTTAGTGAATACATATTTGTTTTTATACTGCCCCCCCGTGGGAAACGAACCCACAACCCTGGCGTTGCAAACGCCATGCTCTATTAACTGAGCTACATCCCTGCCGGCCATTCCCTCCCCTACCCTGGACAACGCTGGGCCAATTGTGCGCCGCCCATGAGTCTCCCGGTCGCGGCCGGCTGCGACAGAGCCTGGATTCGAACCAGGATCTCTAGTGGCACAGTTAGCACTGCGATGCAGTGCCTTAGACCACTGCGCCACTAGAGCCTGGAGCCCTGCTGTTTGTCACCTTCATTCACATGCACAGACCTGGCTGTAGAGAGAAACAGTGTTTTATTTATGTGTTGGCTGCTCCTCTATTTATTATTACACCCTTAGAAACACACTGAGACCATTCAGAGAGAGAGAGAGAGAGAGAGAGAGAGAGAGAGAGAGAGAGAGAGAGAGAGAGAGAGAGAGAGAGAGAGAGAGAGAGAGACAAAGAGACAATTAATGGTAGAGAGAAAACTGATGCGAGAGTATGGAATAAAGAGAGGGGGATCCAATGGAACGTGGAAGAGAAAGAGAAAGACAGGGGGTAGAGAGAGAGAGACAGATGAAGAGAGAGATGTGTGGAGAGAACAGAGACATGAGGGGAGAGAAGGACGGAGAGATACAGAGGACTGTAAGGGAGTGTCGATGCTTATTACTATGAAATTATTAAACGGGGCTCCACTTGCTATCAAGGCGTCCGCATGCTTCCCAGCCGAAACTGTTCGGAAGAGTTTGTGCATATATTATGACGACATTTTGTGAGGTTTTTCTTCGTTTTGGACTTGTATTGTTTTGGGGGGGGGGGGGGGGGGGGGTTGTTCGGGCACACAACATTTTTCTTGAGGCAAGCCGAAGTGTGTAGCCGAAGTCTACGGCCCTTCGTCAGTGATTGGTCAACAGTAGGGATTCTTCAGTAAAGTCTTTGTTGTCATTCATCTAGACAAGAGGAAACTGGGCAAGTGGGAAAGTCTAATGAAGACAACGGAAAAAAAGGAGGAAAGTGGAACATATTATACGTAAATATGGAGTGAGGGATTGCACAATCCTTCTGGAAGATCTGGTGAAGGAGAAGATGGTGAACAATAACTTTTTTTTAAAAGTTTTGAGGGAATTTGGAATGGAGAACTTTTGGAAGAGCTACAGAAGGAAATTGAACGCGACGAGAATGAGGATGAATTAACTGTGGTTGCATGTGCAGTGATGACTGCCGAGAAGGAGCTGAATGTAGAGGGAAGCAATGTGGTGAGGAAGGCGTCAAGTGCAAAAAGAGGGATATGTTCTCCAGTAGCTCAGAGATAGAACATGATGATAGTGTGCATGAAGTAGTTGAGGTGGCAGGTGCGGTGAGGACCGCAGAGTTCGAGCCTCGTCCCGATGATGATGAGGACGATTCTGGCCCAGCGGGAATGAGATTTGTGGAGAGAATGGATCCTTGCATTCTGGCGGATCCATATGTGGTGTCAGGTTGGGTGGAGAAGAGGTTGGGGACTGTTGAGTTGATGAAAGTAACTCAGAGCGGACTCGTGATGATTTATTGTGTTTCTTCAACCCAGAGGGAGCGGGCGCTCCAGATCACGGATTAGGGACAAGAACTGTGACATGCTTTGCTCTCCGGAGCAGGGCGCCGTTGAAAGGAGTGATAACGGGTGTGGCATCAAGTGTTGAGGATGGTCAGCTGAAATGGAAGATTCCTGGTGTCTGTGACGCCCACCGTTTGGTGCAACACAGACCCGGTGGAGAGCTAGGTGAAACGGAAAAGACATTGTCTGTCCTGCTGAGTTTTTTTGTTTAAAAAAAATAAATAAAAAATTAGCCCCCCTTTTTCTCCCCAATTTCTATCTTGTCTCATCGCTGCATCTCCCCAACGGGCTCGGGAGAGACGAAGGTGGAGTCATGCGTCCTCCGAAACGTGACCCACCTAACCGCTCTCCTTAACACCCTCCAGCTTAACCCGGAAGCCAGCCGCACTGTGTCGGAGGAAACACTGTTCAACTGGCGTCCGTGGTCAGCCTGCAGGCACCCGGCCCGCCACAAGGAGTCGCTAGGGCGCGATGAGCCAAGTTAAGCTCCCCCGGCCAAACCCTCCCCAGCGCTCTAGCGACTACTCACAAGGGCCCCGCGTGGGGCATCCTTGGATTGTTTTGTAGTTCATAAATGACAGCAACCATATGGCTGTTCGCTGTCCCAACATAAGGAGTGGTGTTCACACGTTCAGATTATAGTCCTGGAACCAGGAAGAGGTGAGGCCTCTTGCCACGAGAGCTGTGATTGGCTAAGGTGAGAGAAAAGTTCCATGGACCGAGTCTGCCCTCATTCATCGCCTGCATTCATCTGTAACCTGCGCTGCCTAT
>NW_028162356.1:27500-35000 GCF_964263955.1 Coregonus lavaretus | reverse complement strand
CACACACGCACACACACACACACACGCACACACACACACGCACACACACACACACACGCACACACACACACACACACATTACGTTTCAGAAAGTATGGTTACAGAGAGCACTTTGAGGTCAAATGTAAGAGCACCTTCAGCTGCCTCACCTCGGTGTTGAGGAAGCAGTAGAGAGTGGCGACCACCAGACCCTAGAGAACACAACATATGGCAACATCAACTCAGCTTCTAAAACACACTGTACAGGGCCTTCAGAAAGTATTCACACCTTTTGACTTTTTCCACCCTTTGTTGTGTTACGGCCTGAATTTAAAATTGATTAAATTGAGATGTTGTGCCACTGGCCTACACACAATACCCCATAATGTCAAAGTGGAATTATGTTTTTAGAAATGTTTACAAATTAATCGAAAATGAAAAGCTGAAATGTCTTGAGTCAATAAAGTATTCAACCCTTTTGTTATGGCAAGCCTAAGTAAGTTCAGGAGTAAAAATGTGCTTAACAAGTCACATAATAAGTTGCATGGACGCACGCTGTGTGCAATAATAGTGTTTAACATCACACTACACGAGCTGACAAGGTAAAAATCTGTCGTTCTGCCCCTGGCAAGGCAGTTAACCCACTGTTCCCAGGGGTTGGGTTAAATGTGGAAGACACCTTTCAGTTGAATGCATTCAGTTGTACAACTGACCAGAGCATATGAGCGGAGTGGAGCGGTGAGAATCTCAGCTCCTCGCTCACGGAGCTGTTCACCCCTCCGCTCCCCCGCTCAAAGCCACATCAGGCCAGTCCGCTCATTATCGCTCAGCGCTCAACGCAGTTTGCATCGCGCTCCACTCAAATCGCCCCCCGCTCACTCCAAAAAAGGAACAAAATCTGCATGTATTTCACTTTTAGCTTAAACCACAGCCTTACTTCATCTCCCCGAATTTGTTGCATACAGACTCATCTCGGATTATCCATTCTGTCTTGAAACGGGGATCTAACACTGACGCTAAAATGAGATGTTAATCAGTATAGTATATTCCATAGCGAATTGACACGTTGTTTGCCAATGTTTCTGCAAAAGCAGCGATGCCCATTGGAAGTGCAGCGTGAGTGTAATCGGTGAGCAGGGATTTGATTTTTGTGACAGCAGGGAGGATCATCCCCAGGTTCCCCAGCTCCTTCTGCATTTTGTCTGTGAGATCTGCTAGTGGTGTCAGCACACTGACACGGTGCGTCAGCTGCCGTACTTGATTCAGGGTGATGTTAGCAACATTAGACTTGAGTTTGTTTTGCCATAACGGGTATTTTTGGAACAACCGGATGAACGACTGAATCATCCGCAGCTGGCTGCTCCATCGAATGGCGCAGGCATTTGTGGGGCGGACACCTAATTGGTCGGTTTCCTCTGTGCTCTTTGCGTACACTTTTCACCAGGTGCCCGACTTTCACTAACAGCCTATTAATGTTGTCGTGCTCGTTAAAGGCGTTTTTGATCGCCAGCTGAAGCATGTGAATGGGGCATCTCAGATGTAAATTTTTCTTGGGGGGTGTAGCCCGGTTGAGCTGCGCTGGCGAAGTGTTGCATCCCTTCGCGTTCTCCTTTACTCAGCGGTTCATAGTCCATGAAAATAATTTCAAAAAATGCTACATCCAGCTCTCTTTTTCTCTCCCTTGTTATGGTTGGGCCTTTGCGTGCAGTGAATACACTTTTGAATTCCTCAACCCTTTTCTCTTGTTGCTGCTGCTGCTCCTCTCGCTCTATAAAATACAAATTCATGGACGACACAAATTAAATTAAACAGATGGATTCTGGGTCAGGCTTGAGCATGCTTCAGACTCGTGGTGTGAGCGAGCGAAATTGGAGCGGGACATAGGGCGACGCTCCGTCCTTTTAAAAATGCCGCTCTGCGCTCTGTTCAAAATCCGTCCGCTCACGCTCCACGCTCGCTCCCGCTCCACTCCGCTCATATGCTCTGCAACTGACTAGTATCCCTCTTTCCTTTCCCTTTCCCACACTGTTTCTTTTTTTAAATACATTTGCAAAAATGTCTAAAAACCTGTTTTTGCTTTGTCATTATGGGGTATTGTGTGAAAAAAAAAAAAAATGTTAGTATAAGGCTGTAACGAAACAAAATGTGGGGGGTCTGAATACATTTTCCGAATGCACTGTATATACAAAAGTATGTGGACACCCCTTCAAATTAGTGGATTTGGCTATTTCAGCCACACCCGTTGCTGACAGGTGTCACGGATTCTGCCGAGGCTGCCCCTCCTCCTTGCTTGGGCAGGCTTCGGCGTTCGTCGTCACCGGAATACTAGCTACTGCCGATCTATGTTCTATGTTTCTATGTTCTACCTGTTGTTTGATTGTCACACACCTGTTTCCCATCGTGTAATTACTCCTTCCCTATTTAACCCGGTGGCTCCCATTGTGTTTTGTGCGTGTTTGTTATTTCGTTTCGTGTGTCGTTTGGTGAGCGGGTTTGCTCCTCCCTGTGTGGAAGTATTTTGTATTTGTTTCTTTACTTATCAGTAAAGTACGTTTTCATTGAGTTCTGTGTCCTGCGCCTGACTTCGACCCACTGCATTACACTGACACTCGTGACAACAGGTGTATAAAATCGAGCACACCTCCGCGCAATCTCCATAGATAAACATTGGCAGTATAATGGCCTGACTGAAGAGCTCAGTGACTTTCAGCGTGGCACCGTCATAAGACGCCACCTTTCCAACAAGTCAGTTCGTCAAATGTCTGCCCTGCTAGAGCTGCCCCGGTCAATTGTAAGTGCTGTTATTGTGAAATAGAAACATCTAGGAGCAACAACAGCTCAACCGCGAAGTGGTAGGCCACACAAGCTCAGAGAACGTGACTGCAGAGTGCTGAAGCGCGTAGCGCATAAAAATAGTCTGTCCTCGGATACAACACTCACTACCGAGTTCCAAACGGCCTCTGGAAGAAACGTCAGCACAATAACATTTCATCGGGAGCTTCGTGAAATGGGTTTCCATGGCCGAGCAGCCGCACACAAGCCTAAGATCACCATGCGCAATGCCAAGCGTCGGCTGGAGTGGTGTAAAGCTCGCCGCCATTGGACTCTGGAGCAGTGGAAACGCGTTCTCTGGAGTGATGAATCACACTTCACCATCTGGCAGTCCTGCAAATGAATCTGGGTTTGGTGGATACCAGGAGAATGCTACCTGCCCCAATGCATAGTGCCAACTGTAAAGTTTGGTGTCGGAGGAATAATGGTCTGGGGCTGTTTTTCATGGTACGGGCTAGGCCCCTTAGTTCCAGTAAAGGGACATCTTAACATTACAGCATACAATGACATTCTAGACGATTCTGTGCTTCCAACAGTTTGGGGAAGGCCCTTTCCTGTTTCAGCATGACAATGCCCCAGTGCACAAAGTGAGGTCCATACAGAAATGATTTGTCGAGATCGGTGTGGAAGAACTTGACTGGCCTGCACAGAGCCCTAACCTCAACCCCATCGAACACCTTTGGGATTAATTGGAATGCTGACTGCGAGCCAGGCCTAATTGCCCAACATCAGTGCCCAACCTCACTAATGCTCTTGTGGCTGAATGGAAGTCCCTGCAGCAATGTTCCAACATCTAGTGGAAAGCCTTCCCAGAAGAGTGGAGGCTGTTATAGCAGCAAAGGGGGGACCAACTCCATATTAATGCCCATGATTTTGGAATGAGATGTTCGACGAGCAGGTGTCCACATACTTTTGGTCATGTAGTGTATGTATATACCTGGAATGACCCCAGTCCCAGGTCAAACAGAATCTTGTATTCCTCCATCCTGTTGCTCTCTGTCTCCACCAGGTAGACAAACACCATGTAGTTGACTCCAAACAGAGGAATCAGCAGCAGGGTGGACTTAGCCAGACGCCTGCAACACGCAGGTGTGTAAGAATAATCTATAAAAATGTGATTGGTTGTTGAGAGAATATCTGTATATTATGATTGGTTGTTGGAAGAGTACCTGTACTGTGATTGGTTGTTCCCGCCTACATCGGAGCAGAGTAGTTTCTGGACCAGGATACGGATGATACTGATGAATAGAACAAAGTTGATCTGATGAGACAAGAGACCATTAGAATGAGTGTGACATGAGTAGGGCTGTGTTGGTCATGAAATTTCATCAGCCGGTGATTGTCAAGCAAATAACTATCGGTCTCACGGTTATTGACCGTTAATAATATAATAAATAATAATATGCCATTTAGCAGACGCTTTTATCCAAAGCGACTTACAGTCATGCGTGCATACATTTTGTGTATGGGTGGTCCCGGGGATCGAACCCACTACCTTGGCGTTACAAGCGCCGTGCTCTACCAGCTGAGCTACAGAGGACCACATAAACACATTTAGCATCTCCTGGCTTCCACACAAAGCCTACAAGCCACTGATGCTGACCTTTGGAACATCTACATTATAAAAAGTATAACAAATCCGTGTAATATAGCCTACACCTTCACAATACATTTTAGACAGGTCTAAAGAAGCATTGTATGAAGAAAATGTAGTCTATTTCAGAAGAACAGAATAGCATACTCTGAGTTGTCCTTATGTTAGGTCCTGATCTGGCTATGCCAAATGGCTGTGGGCTACACTAGTTCATTTAGCAGACAAGATTTGCTTATAATTCCGTGGCATTATT
Source organism: Coregonus lavaretus (assembly GCF_964263955.1). Lineage (NCBI taxonomy): Eukaryota > Metazoa > Chordata > Actinopteri > Salmoniformes > Salmonidae > Coregonus > Coregonus lavaretus. The sequence goes on along the minus strand of NW_028162356.1, from coordinate 30,342 downwards.
TTATAGTATTAAGAATACAATTGAACAAAGCTGAATAAAATATAAATATTTTCTCCAAACCATTTGAGGGAGTGCACAAATGCAGCTATTCTGTGTTGAGCGATTAACAAATAAATAGGTACTCCTATATGCTTAATTTAGTTATTAATGTAACTTTAGTTGTTCTACAAACGTTGGGCTACATGTTTTGATTTTTAATACATTGTAAGGCTGCATGATGAGACTATAATGATGATTTGAAAAAAGTCGCTTGAAAGGCGTGAGCTCTGCTTTGTTTTTTGCGCAGGCTGTACACACTCCAATTGTCTCTCATTCACAATTTGACAAGCACATAATGCCTCGAATTTCACGGTGGCATCCCCTTTGTGGCCATAATGCACCCTAAAAAAATCCATGCCTTTTGCGGCCCGGAGCGCTGCGTTGTGCCCTTCTCCCTGAGTGTGGTGCGCAATCCGAAGCGCCTCTCACTCACATGGCTCTTCGTCATGTGATCGGGTCTTTCTCACAGGCAACAAATTAAGACAGACACATCCGGGACGCAACTGCGCGTGTCCTTATCCAATTCCGAGATGCATATTGAAGATTTTGGAAGAACTGTCCACATGTACTTTTCGTCAGCCAACAAGATGAGTAGGCCTAACGAACAGCAAAAGCACTAGCCTATGTCAATTTACTATCCCCCATAGTACAAAAGTCGACCTATTCTATTCTGTGCGAGAAATAAATATTCCAAATGTAGTCTGGGACAGTTGTGGGATGCGATAGATCCCAAATTAATACAACCACTAGCATCAAAAAACATTTTTTACGCAATGTGGCTGACATAACAGATCAGAACGTTTAGCTTAAAACGCTGATAAACTATTAGGCTATTTCTTCACATTATAAGCACATCATTGCTCACATGGTAGTAGGCTATAAGCGCGAATGTTCCATTAGCGGAAAACACCATTATCAAAAGTGACCGCAAATGCAATTATGCATTATAAAGGTGAATTTTTATGGTGAAAATTATTTTCCCCAAACTTGAAACTCACGCGCTGTTTATATATGCCAGTTAGGCTCTACACCCCTTGTAAAGCGGATTAATGTGCTTAGTTTTAAGAAGTTATTTAGCCACTTTAGTTGTGATACAAACCTTATTAAGACATATAGGCCTATGGGCTAGGCTACATGAGGTGTGCGACTATGATTTGAACAAGTCGCAAAAAAAAGGCATTGTTTCTTATGCTGAGCATCATTCACAAGTGATAATATATAATTCACAAGTGATAGGCTAATATTGTCACCCATCAGACTATTGTTGATTTAATCTTGTCTTTACATATACTAAATAATATGTGTGACATTTGTTTTGATTTAGAATGGACCATTATCATGCACCTGTATCGAAACAGGGGCAGCGGGAAAAAAAACCATGTCATCTATTTATTTACAGTTGAAGTCGGAAGTGTACATACACTTAGGTTGGAGTCATTAAAACTCATTTTTCAACCACTCCACAAATGTCTTGTTAACAAACTATAGTTTTGGCAAGTCGGTTAGGACATCTACTTTGTGCATGACACAAGTAATTTTTCCAACAATTGTTTACAGACAGATTATTTCACTTATAATTCACTGTATAACAATTCCAGTGGTTCAGAAGTTTACATACACTAAGTTTTTTTATTTTTATTTTTTTACATCATTTAGCAGATGCTCTTATCCAGAGCGACTTACAAATTGGTGCATTCAACTTATGATAGCCAGTGGGACAACCACCTTTTTATTTATTTGTTACTTTTTTTAATGGGGGGTGGGGGAAGAAGGATTACTTTATACTATTCCAGTTATTCCTTAAAGAGGTAGGGTTTCAAGTGTCTCCGGAAGGTGGTCAGTGACTCCGCTGTCCTGGCGTCGTGGGGGAGCTTGTTCCACCATTGGGGTGCCAGAGCAGCGAATAGCTTTGACTGGGCTGAGCGGGAACTGTGCTTCCGTAGAGGTAGGGGAGCTAGCAGGCCAGAGGTGGATGAACGTAGTGCCCTCGTTTGGGTGTAGGGTCTGATCAGAGCCTGAAGGTAAGGAGGTGCCGTTCCCCTCACAGCTCCGTAGGCAAGCACCATGGTCTTGTAGTAGATGCGAGCCTCAACTGGAAGCCAGTGGAGTGTGCGGAGGAGCGGGGTGACATGAGAGAACTTGGGAAGGTTGAATACCAGACAGGCTGCAGCGTTCTGGATAAGTTGTAGGGGTTTAATGGCACAGGCAGGGAGCCCAGCCAACAGCGAGTTGCAGTAATCCAGACGGGAGATGACAAGTGCCTGGATTAGGACCTGTGCCGCTTTCTGTGTAAAGTAGGGTCATACTCTGCGAATGTTGTAGAGCATGAACCTGCAGGATCGGGTCACCGCTTTGATGTTGGCGGAGAACGACAGGGTGTTGTCCAGGGTCACGCCAAGGAGTTGTCAACCGTGATGGCGAGATCATGGAGCGGGCAGTCCTTCCCCGGGAGGAAGAGCAGCTCCGTCTTGCCGAGGTTCATAATTTGAGTCAATTGGAGGTGTACCTGTGGATGTATTTCAAGGCCTACCTTCAAACTCAGTGCCTCTTTGCTTGACATCATGGGAAAATCAAAAGAAATCAGCCAAGACCTCAGAAAAAAAATGGTAGACCTCCACAAGTCTGGTTCATCCTTGGGAGCAATTTCCAAACGCCTGAAGGTAACACGTTCATCTGTACAAACAATAGTACGCAAGTATAAACACCATGGGACCATGCAGCCGTCATACCGCTCAGGAAGGAGACACGTTCTGTCTCCTAGAGATTAACGTACTTTGATGCGAAAAGTGCAAATCAATCCCAG
>NW_028162356.1:0-20000 GCF_964263955.1 Coregonus lavaretus | reverse complement strand
TCCCCCCCTAATCATGACCCCCCTCCCCCCCTTCCCCCCCTAATCATGACCCCCCTTCTCACACAGACACTATGTATGTCTTCTGACTTGCAGGCTTTAGGATATTTACTCACAGACAAGCAGAAACTGTGTGTGGTGTTTATTTGCTTGTATTGTGTGTGTGCGCGGGTGCGAGCGTACAGCATGCGTGTGTGCGCGTGTGTGTGTGAAGTTCAGCTGGGTGGTCTGTTTTGTTTACATTGTGAAATAGCGCTTCGCTTGGCCACAGTTCAGGACTGTCACTGTGTTTACACGCCCCACGCCCCACGCCCCACTCCCCACTCCCCACTCCCCACGCCCCACGCCCCACTCCCCACGCCCCACGCCCCACGCCCCACTCCCCACTCCCCACGCCCCACGCCCCACGCCCCACTCCCCACGCCCCACGCCCCACGCCCCACGCCCTTGCCACATCGTCCACATCCTCTGAGGATATACAGTGGGGGAAAAAAGTATTTAGTCAGCCACCAATTGTGCATGTTTTCCCACTTAAAAAGATGAGAGAGGCCTGTAATTTTCATCATAGGTACACGTCAACTATGACAGACAAAATGAGAAAAAAAAATCCAGAAAATCACATTGTAGGATTTTTTATGAATTTATTTGCAAATTATGGTGGAAAATAAGTATTTGGTCACCTACAAACAAGCAAGATTTCTGGCTCTCACAGACCTGTAACTTCTTCTTTAAGAGGCTCCTCTGTCCTCCACTCGTTACCGGTATTAATGGCACCTGTTTGAGCTTGTTATCAGTATAAAAGACACCTGTCCACAACCTCAAACAGTCACACTCCAAACTCCACTATGGCCAAGACCAAAGAGCTGTCAAAGGGCACCAGAAACAAAATTGTAGACCTGCACCAGGCTGGGAAGACTGAATCTGCAATAGGTAAGCAGCTTGGTTTGAAGAAATCAACTGTGGGAGCAATTATTAGGAAATGGAAGACATACAAGACCACTGATAATCTCCCTCGATCTGGGGCTCCACGCAAGATCTCACCCCGTGGGGTCAAAATGATCACAAGAACGGTGAGAAAATATCCCAGAACCACACGGGGGGACGTAGTGAATGACCTGCAGAGAGCTGGGACCAAAGTAACAAAGCCTACAATCAGTAACACACTACGCCGCTAGGGACTCAAATCCTGCAGTGCAAGACATTTCCCCCTGCTTAAGCCAGTACATGTCCAGGCCCGTCTGAAGTTTGCTAGAGTGCATTTGGATGATCCAGAAGATCATTGGGAGAATGTCATATGGTCAGATGAAACCAAAATATAACTTTTTGGTAAAAACTCAACTCATCGTGTTTGGAGGACAAAGAATGCTGAGTTGCATCCAAAGAACACCATACCTACTGTGAAGCATGGGGGTGGAAACATCATGCTTTGGGGCTGTTTTTCTGCAAAGGGACCAGGACGACTGATCCGTGTAAAGGAAAGAATGAATGGGGCCATGTATCGTGAGATTTTGAGTGAAAATCTCCTTCCATCAGCAAGGGCATTGAAGATGAAACGTGGCTGGGTCTTTCAGCATGACAATGATCCCAAACACACCGCCCGGGCAACGAAGGAGTGGCTTCGTAAGAAGCATTTCAAGGTCCTGGAGTGGCCTAGCTAGTCTCCAGATCTCAACCCCATAGAAAATCTTTGGAGGGAGTTGAAAGTCTGTGTTGCTCAGCGACAGCCCCAAAACATCACTACTCTAGAGGAGATCTGCATGGAGGAATGGGCCAAAATACCAGCAACAGTGTGTGAAAACCTTGTGAAGACTTACAGAAAACGTTTGACCTGTGTCATTGCCAACAAAGGGTATATAACAAAGTATTGAGAAACTTTTGTTATTGACCAAATACTTATTTTCCACCATAATTTGCAAATAAATTCATAAAAAATCCTACAATGTGATTTTCTGGATTTTTTTCCCTCATTTTGTCTGTCATAGTTGACGTGTACCTATGATGAAAATTACAGGCCTCTCTCATCTTTTTAAGTGGGAGAACATGCACAATTGGTGGCTGACTAAATACTTTTTTTCCCCACTGTATGCTCCTTTTGGAGCTAATCTATCAACTCTGCTATCACCAGAACAATAATTTTAAAAAAAGAACACACCACCTCATTACTGTCTCAACCAATCACAATGTTCCCCGTTACTGTCTCAATCAATCACACGTCACCTCACCACTGCCAATAAAACCTGTGTAACACCCGGACATGTCTTTATGATATATAATTACATCCAATTCTCAATGTCCTGATGCTGTGTGTGTGTGTTCGAGAGAGAGAGAGAGAGAGAAAGAGAGAGAGAAAGAGAGAGAGAGAGAGAGAGAGAGGGAGAGAGAGAGGAGAGAGGGAGAGAGAGAGAGAGAGAGAGAGAGAGAGAGAGAGAGAGAGAGAGAGAGAGAGAGAGAGAGAGAGAGAGAGAGAGAGAGAGAGAGAGAGAGAGAGAGAGAGAGAGAGAGAGAGAGAGAGAGAGAGAGAGAGAGAGAGATCCAGTGGGTACCAGTTTTCTCCGGTGCTCCTCCTGGGACCTGATATAGAAAGGAAGGAAGCCCTCAGGCACAACACCTGCACCACACACACAGTCACACACACAGTCACACACACACACAAACCTGACCCATTTCCCATAGATGCTAAGCAACACACAGACAGGATTCATCTGATTCAACAACATACCCAGCTAACAATTCTAGAGAGAGTTTTTGTAATGTTACCTGTAATGTTACCCTAATGTTTGAGTGTCTAGTTTTCCTTTAGTTAGGGGAATATTCTACTATGTTAGCAAAATCCTTCTGATAACTTTTTTTTTGCATGATTTGGTGTTAAAGTTAGGAGAACAATGCCTTAATGTCAAACAGAACTTATCTGGAATGTGGTTACAATGTTCTCAGAATAAACAACATTCATGTCCTAGACGCGTTTTATTGGACATTTCAAGAACATTCATATGTCCAGTTTTCTGAGGGTTAGGAGAATATTCCATCAATGTCCCACCAAACATGCACACAACATGGTTTCCATGTTCTCAGAATGTAAGATATTAATGTTCTAGACATGTTTCATGGGAACATTGCAAGAACATTTCTGTATACCAAAAAAACATTCTCCCAAATAATTTTTTTATTTACAAGTCACACCTTGTTACTGTTGCCAAGCCCATCAAGGCCCTGATTGGTGAACCACTGATCCATTCACAGCTCTCTTTTTGTCTGTTGGCAAGGTCAGGTGTACTCAGACACCCAGTGCTTTTAACATACAGTGTTTTCAACTGACATATTTGAAGTACTTGATTACATTCTGGAAGTTCATTTATACAATTATAATTATTTGGCAACAGTTACAATACAACATACCTATTTCATCTAATTAAAATCAGTTTCTCATTGAAAGATGACCTGGGGAGTTCTGAGGTACCAGAATGCATGTGAAAGAAAATCACCTTTATAGTAAAGCATTGCATGCATATCATCGCATTTGCGTAGTGGCATAGAGCAGTAGAGTAGAGGGTCCGGGAAAATGTTGTCCTTTTATAAACGCATTTCATTTAATTCTACGTCATTTTACATGACTGGAGACTTTGGCAGAATCTTTTTTAATACCGCACAAATGATTGAACTTCGACACTGACAAACAGAGAATCTGAGATCAATAAAAACTACCTTGTCTTGAATCCATCAATAGCCTAGGCCTAGCTATGTGGAGACACATATTGTAGGCTACAATATGAGGAGGAAATTATAGTCCTAAAAATGCTTTCCAGTTTCACTGACTCACCCAATGGTGCGCAGCTTACTCGCTGGTGATGGCCGATGTCGATGCGCTCGTGCCAAAAGCCTATATCTCTCTCTCTCTCTCTCTTTTGTAAAACAATATTTGGAAGTTGATCAAATATTTTGGTAGCCTACAGCATAGAGTCTTCTGCTTTCCAACCTGTGTTTTCCCTCGATTGTATTTGAAATATTGCGAAAGGCCTGTTTTGTCTGCATGCTGTTCGTTCACTGACAGATTTGCCGCGCTTTCCCGACTGTAGGCTGTTCCTTGTTATTGGGGTACAATCCACAGCTAGGCTATTTAAAAAAAGAAGCTAATGATCCTCTGTGTCTAAATTATAGGCCATCTCATGGTGTTGGTGTAGTAGGCTTTTCTGAATGATTTCATTTATTTCTGAACACTGCAAATGTATTTCAATGTATGCTGCAGTTCCTTCAGAACCCTTCATGCAGCTATGATTCTATAAGGAAATAAATGATGAAGTGCAACGCTGGAGAGATGAGAGTTGCAGGCTCATGTCTATCAGAGCAGATGGAGAGAGATCATAGAAAGTTAAACTCATTCTAGTTCTGTGAGAGACACTGGCGCGCTTCTCACACAGCCACGGCCACGCGTTGGTCTCAAACAAAGGTTACAATGTTTGCGCAAACCATAAACCCGGACCGGCCCAACCCAAATCAACTCATACAATATTAGGCCCAGGCTAAAGATCTACTTTTTCACATTGCGTTTTTTTGTGGGGGCAGGAGAACTAACGAAGAGCCAACTTGAATGAACTTTGATCGCTTTTATTATATTTTTGACATTGCAAAAAGTGAACATTATTTTTCATGCCTCGAGAGGTACCGGATCCGGCCAAATAGGTTCCGGAACAAAACAGTCCAAAACGGAGAGCTCAAATTAAGCACTGCATATACCATATAGAACAAACGTGCCTCTGATAAGGAATCACATCTGCTCTCTTCATTGCATTTCTATCTGGAACATTCCTAATTAGTTGCTGAAGCATGGCCCAGGTGGTGTGCTGCTTCTGATAGAAACATACTCAGAACATGGCTGCCATATTCTTAGAATATCAGAAATGTATATATTTACAGTAGCATGTCTGTACTTTCTCACATTTGCCATTTAAGCACTGATGATGCCAGTTACACCAAACCAATACACTACACAGAGTTCCATCTCCAAGTTTGAATGTGGAAAAAAAGACAAATTGCAACAGAACCACTTGGGACCAGTAACGGAGTAATATAAAGATTCACTGTCTTCAAATGTTGTAATATTATTACAGTTACTTTTTAAAGTAACCTGTATATTACTTTCAGAAGCATATCTCTACGGAGTGTTTAAAAGCCTTGTCTCATGCTAACAGAATTCATGCTGTAGGCTAACTCGCTTCCAATAGGCTATTATAAAGGCGAATATCAAAGAAAGATGGCAGCTGTGTTGTTACCCCGCTTAACCTTCCAAGTGGAAATGCTCCCATTATTTTGAGTTATTCGAGGAGAAAGAGAACAACATTTTAGTCAAATGCAAACTCTGCAAAGGCAGTGTTGATCTCTTTGTCCAGAAACACCACATCAAACCTGAAAAAGTATCTGGAGGTCGTGCACAAAGGCACAAAGCCAAAGTTCCAGAAATGCGTGAAAGAGGAGAAATCTTTACACATTATGGTAATAAACAAAATTGATAAATAATATTTCCATGTTCTGTGTATGTTTGGTGGGACACTGATGGAATATTTTCCTAACCCACAGAAAATTGGACACAAGAATGTTCTTGCAGTGTTCTCATTTAACATGTCTAGAACATTAATATCTTATGTTCTTAGGAACATGGCAACCATGTTCTGTGTATGTTTGGTGGGACCTTGATGGAATATTCTCCCAACCCACAGAAAACTGGACACATGAAATATGTCTAGAACATTAATATCTTAAATTCTGAAAACATGGTAACCAAGTTCTGGGTAAGTTCTATTTGACATTAAGGGAATGGTCTCTTGGAAACATTCTTTGCACATCACTGGAACATTCCTATGACCTAATGAGACTCTTAAGGGAACGTTCTCTAAAGTTGTGGGAACCTTTGTTGTTAGCTGGGTATCTATTCTAGGAAATTTGAATCATATTTGTAATTATTTAAGAAAGATTGATAAACCACAGTTTGTCTAAATATAGTCTCATACTTACACATACAATTCTGAATGAGTCTCCAGCTCTCCAGGAATATGAAAGTCTGTCACACACACACACACGCGCGCGCACGCACTCACACACACTTATAAACATGCAGGATTTCTGAAAGTCCATTATTAGCCTATAGGTGACAAATGTCGCGCGGTCAATTAGTCTACTCACCTCATGTAAAAGGCAGAGCGCGATGAGCAGCAGACCGACCCGTGACCGCTCCATGGTTGCAGGTAGCACATGAGCTAGTAATGGGCTACTCCGATGTCCCGAGCGCACGGTGGGGGTCTTGTCTAACCCAGCGGAACTCATGTGGTAACTCTTAGGGCGCAGCGCGAGGGCAGAGCCCGGATAATATTTCACCCTGAAAAACGCACATCCATAATGTTCATCAATCTATTGGTTTTGGCGAAGAAAATAACAACTTGTAAATGCAAAAATAAAACCTACATACAGCTGTTGGTAGGCTAGAGGTATGGAGAGAAAGAGCGAGAAATAGAAAAACAGGAAGACTAAGAAAAAAAAAGAGAAGACTGGAAAGGTGGAGAGGCAGTTGGGGCCAAAGAAACTGTGAGGGCGGTTTGTGACAACTGATCTCTCTTCTCCATTAATTTATGGCACTGCGTGCGGTCCCATCACCTCCGTCCATCAGCCTCTACCCGCGCCCTTCTGCCCAAAAAAATAGAATTAGAGTTGGATAAATGTAGATAAACTTGGATTTTTTCGCAAGGATTTATACAGGATACTAACCTCTACATCAAAACCTTCAATCCAAATCAAAATTCCATATCTAAAACCTTGATTTTGAACAGAATTACCTGAATGGATTACTACTACCAAGGACTATCAAGAAGAAACGTCTAACAAACCAAAACCTGCAGAAGAAACCTGGAAATACCATCCAATTTAAGCCTACTAGAATTTGTGTGCCCCCAGGCTTGGAGGGAAGCAAAAGTCATTCAGCTACCTAAGAATAGTAAAGCCCCCTTTACTGGCTCAAATAGTCGACCAATTAGCCTGTTACCAACCCTTAGTAAACTATTGGAAAAAATTGTGTTTGAACAAATACAATGCTATTTTACAGTAAACCAATTGACAACAAACTTTCAGCATGCTTATAGAGAAGGACATTCAACAAGCACAGCACTTACACAAATGACTAATGATTGGCTGAGAGAAATTGATGATACAAATATTGTGGGGGCTGTTTTGTTAGATTTCAGTGCGGCTGGAAAAACGTACGTGTTATGGCTTTACTCCACCTGCTATATTGTGGATACAGAGTTACCTGTCTAACAGAACACAGAGGTTGTTCTTTAATGGAAGCCTCTCCAACATAATCCAGGTAGAATCAGGAATTCCCCAGGGCAGCTGTCTAGGCCCATTACTTTTTTCAATCTTTACTAATGACATGCCACTGGCTTTGAGTAAAGCCAGAGTGTCTATGTATGCGGATGACTCAACATTATACATGTCAGCTACAACAGCGACTGAAATGACTGCAACACTTAACAAAGAGTTGCAGTTAGTTTCAGAGTGGGTGGCAAGGAATAAGTTAGTCCTAAATATTTCTACACCTAAAAGCATTGTATTTGGAACAAATCATTCACTAAAATCCAAACCTCAATTAAATCTTGTAATAAATAATGTGGAGATTGAACAAGTTGAGGTGACTAAACTGCTTGGAGTAACTCTGGATTGTAAATTGTCATGGTCAAAACATATTGATTCAACAGTAGCTAAGATGGGGAGAAGTCTGTCCATAATAAAGCAATGTTCTAGCTTCTTAACAGCACTATCAACAAGGCAGGTCCTACAGGCTCTAGTTTTATCGTACCTGGACTACTGTTCAGTCATGTGGTCAGGTGCCACAAAGAGGGACTTAGGAAAATTGCAATTGGCTCAAAACAGGGCAGCATGGCTGGCCCTTGGATGTGCACAGAGAGCCAACATTAATAATATGCATGTCAATCTCTCCTGGCTCAAAGTGGAGGAGAGATTGACTTCATCACTGCTTGTGTTTGAGAGAGGTGTTGACATGTTGAAAGCACCGAGCTGTCTATTTGAACGACTGTCACACAGCTCAGAAACCAATGCATACCCCACAAGACATGCCACCAGAGGTCTCTTCACAGTCCCCATGTCCAGAACAGACTATGGGAGGCGGACAGTACTACATAGAGCCATGACTACATGGAACTCTATTCCACATCAGGTAACTGATGCAAGCAGTAGAATCAGATTTTAAAAACAGATACAAATACACCTCATGGAACAGCGGAGACTGTGAAGCAACACAAACATAGGCACAGACACATGCATACACACACATGATAACATACTCTCTATACACACACGTGCACATGGATTTTGTGTTGTAGATATGTGGTAGTGGAGTAGGGGCCTGAGGGCACACACTTAGTGTGCTGTGAAATCTGTTATGAATGTAATGTAATGTTTTTTTAAATGCATAACTGCCTTAATTTTGAGGAAACCCAGGAAGAGTAGCTGCTGCCTTGGCAGCAGGTAATGGGGATCCATAGTAAATACAAATACAAATACAAACACAAAACTGAGTGAGTAATGTTCAGTCTGAAGCTAATTCTGAAGCCAAAAAGTAAAAGACAATAATCTCTAGGAAATTGTGTTATGTAAAGTAAATCAGGCTACTAAGCTACCAAGCTGCTAGGACAGAACAGACTTGCCTGCAACTTCAATCAACTGTGAAGTGAGATGTGTGAAGTATCACCAGCCACTCCCCAACCAGCTGAGACCCCCCCAAACAAACCCTGGCCACAAACTATATAGGCTCCCCCAGATCAGATACATGCCCCCCCCCCCCCATGCCCCACACCCCTGCAGCAAGGACCTCAACATGACAGCCCCGCACATGTGCCCAGTCCGTGAGCAGAGCAACAGGCCCAACCCCCACTAATACACCCGCCCAAGCCCCATCCTGCGACCTAAGAGTATGTATCAGATGCTCAACATGCTCTGCTCACACCTACTGTAATGGTCTGGGCCTTAATCCATTGAAAACAACACTAGACACTATGGAACACAAAGCTTTTACTATCTCATCCTGGAATATACAAGGTCTGAGGTCATCTGCCTTTGGCCTGAAGAGCAGGAACCCAGACTTCATCAAAGACATCGGAAATACAGACATTATCATCCTACAAGAAACATGGTATAGAGGAGACGGACCCATTGGTTGCGCTCTAGGTTACAGAGAGCTGGTAGTCCCATCCACCAAACTACCAGGTGTGAAACAGGGAAGAGACTCAGGGGGTATGCTAATTTGGTATAGAGCAGACCTAACCCACTCTGTTAAAATAGTCAAAACAGGCTAGAAATTAATAAGGAAATTATCTCAACAGAGAAAAATGTCCTCATGTGTTCCACCTACTGTATTTCATCCCCCCAATAGAATCTCCATACTTTAACGATGACAGCTTCTTCATCCTAGAGGGGGAGATCAACCATTTCCAGGCCCAGGGACATGTACTAGTCTGTGGCGACCTAAATGCCAGAACTGGACAAGAACCTGACACTCTCAGCACACAGGGGGACAAACACCTACCTGGAGGTGACAGTATTCCCTCCCAAATATGCCCCCCTAGACAAAACTATGACAAGACAACCAACAAAAACATGTCACAACTCCTGCAGCTCTGTCGCACACTGGGTCTGTACATAGACAATGGTAGGCTTCGAGGAGACTCTTATGGTAGGTACACCTACAGCACATCCCTTGGCAGTAGTACTGTAGATTACTTTATCACTGACCTCAACCCAGAGTCTCTCAGAGCGTTCACAGTCAGCCCACTGACACCCCTATCATATCACAGCAAAATCATTCTACTTGAACAGAGCAATACTTAATCATGAGGCATCAAAGCCAAAGGAACTGCACAATATTAAGAAATGCTATACATGGAAGGAAAGTAGTGTAGAAACCTACCAAAAAAAATTAGCCAACAACAAATTCAATCCCTTTTAGACAAATTCCTGGACAAAACATTTCACTGTAATAGTGAAGGTGTAAACTTGGCAGTAGAAAGCCTAAACAGTATATTTGACCTTTCAGCTTCCTATCAAATCAAAATGTTCAAGCAGACAACCTAAGAAAATGAAAAACAATGACAAATGGTTTAATGAAGAATGCAAAAACCTAAGAAAGAAATTGAGAAACACATCCAACCAAAAACATAGAGACCCAAAAAACCTGAGTCTACGCATTCACTATGGTGAATCACTAAAACAATACAGAAATAGAAGAAGGAACAGCACGTCAGAAATCAGCTCAATGTAACTGAAGAATCCATAGAATCTAACCACTTCTGGGAAAATTGGAACACACTAAAAAAACAACAACACGAAGAGTTATCTATCCAAAACGGAGATGGATAAACCACTTCTCCAATCTTTTTGGCTCTATAACACAGAACAAAGAGCAAAAACATATAAATGACCAATTACAAATATTAGAATCAACTATTAAAGACTACCAGAACCCACTGGAACCCAAAAGTAACATAATGCTCAACACGAGCTAGCGACACCTCCACATGGAACAATAACACACAAAGACATGGGGGAGCAGAGGGAATAATTATACAGAGACTGATGAGGGTATACAGTTGAAGTCAGAAGTTTACATACACTTAGGTTGGAGTCATTAAAACTTGTTTTTCAACCACTCCACAAATTTCTTGTTAACAAACTATAGTTTTGGCAAGTCGGTTAGGACATCTACTTTGTGCATGACACAAGTAATTTTTCCAACAATTGTTTACAGACGGATTATTTCACTTATAATTCACTGTATCACAATTCCAGTGGGTCAGAAGTTTACATACATTAAGTTGACTGTGCCTTTAAACCGCTTGGAAAATTCCTGAAAATGATGTCATGGCTTTAGAAGCTTCTGATAGGCTAATTGACATCATTTGAGTCAATTGGAGGTGTACCTGTGGATGTATTTGAAGGCCTACCTTCAAACTCAGTGCCTCTTTGCTTGACATCATGGGAAAATCAAAAGAAATCAGCCAAGACCTCAGAAAAAAATTTGTAGACCTCCACATGTCTGGTTCATCCTTGGGAGCAATTTCCAAACGCCAGAAGGTACCACGTTCATCTGTACAAACAATAGTACGCAAGTATAAACATAATGGGACCACGCAGCCGTCATACCGCTCAGGAAGGAGACACATTCTGTCTCCTAGAGATGAACGTACTTTGGTGCGAGAAGTGCAAATCAATCTCAGAACAACAGCAAAGGACCTTGTGAAGATGCTGGAGGAAACCGGTACAAATTATCTATATCCACAGTAAAACGAGTCCTATATCAACATGACCTAGTGGGAATGATAAAAAGAGGAGCGGCAGTGGCTAGAAGGCCGGTGACGACGAACGCCGAAGCCTGCCCGAACAAGGAGATGAGACAGCTTCGGAGGGAGTTGTGACATTGAGACTCTGCGTGCAGAATTCGGCCAAAATATCCTCAGTGTACAATGTAAAACACCAAATACTGCATGCAGCACATTTTTGAATCCAGAAAAGAGACGTTAAATTCTACAACCACCTTAAAAGGAATTGATTCCCAAACCTTCCATAACAAAGCCATCACCTACAGAGAGATTAACCTAGAGAAGTAAGCTGGTCCTGGGGCTCTGTTCACAAACACAAACAGACCCCACAGAGCCCCAGGACAGCAACAGCAACACAATTAGACCCAACCAAATCATGAGAAAACAAAAAGAGCATTATTTGACACATTGGAAAGAATTTACCAAAAAACTTACCAAACTGGAATGCTATTTGACCCTCAACCGAGAGTACACAGTGGCAGAATACCTGACCACTCTGACTGACCCAAAATTAAGGAAAGCTTTGACTATGTACAGACTCAGTGAGCATAGCAGACCTGGCTCTCACTGCCCACAAAATGATGTGGAAACTGTGCTGCACTTCCTGACCTCCTGCCAAATGTATGACCATATTACAGACAAGGGCAACCAGTGAAGAACAAACACCCAGTGGTGTAAAGTACTTAAGTAAAAATACTTCAAAGTACTACTTAAGTAGTTTTTTGGGGTATCTGTACTATTTATATTTTTGACAACTTTTACTTTTACTTCACTACATTCCCAAAGAAAATTATGTACTTTTTACTTCATACATTTTCCCTGACACCCAAAAATACTTGTTACATTTTGAATGCTTGGCAGGACAAGAAAACTGTCTAATTCACACACTTATAAAGAGAACATCCCTGGTCATCCCTACTGCCTCTGATCTGGCGGACTCACTAAACACATGCTTTGTTTGTAAATGATGTCTGAGTGTTGGAGCGTGCCCCTGGCTATCTGTCAATTTAAAAAACAAGGACATGGTTTGCTTAATATAAGGTATGTGAAATGATTTATACTTTTACTTTTACTTTTGATACTTATGTACATTTTTGCAATTACATTTACTTTTGATACTTAAGTATATTTAAAACCAAATACTTTTAGACTTTTACTCAAGTAGGATTTTACTGGGTGACTTTCACTTTTACTTGAGTCATTCTCTATTAAGGTATCTTTACTTTTACTCAAGTATTACAGTTGGGTACTTTTTCCACCACTGCAAACACCATTGTAAATACAACCCATATTTATGTTTATTTATTTTCCCTTTTGTACTTTAACCATTTGCACATCATTATAACACTGTACATAGCCATAATATGACATTTGAAATGTGTCTATTCCTTTTAAACTTGTGAGTGTAAAGTTTACTGTTCATTTTTGATTGATTATTTCCCTTTTATTTACTATCTATTTCAGTTGATTTGGCAATGTAAACATATGTTTCCAATGCCAATAAAGCCCTTTGAAAATTGAGAGAGAGAGAGATTGAGAGAGAGCGAGAGAGAGAGAGAGAGATGGAGAGGCAAAGATAATCAGTTCTCTAAAAGTTATTTTGTTTGTTTGGACTAGGACTCTGAGGTATGAGTTGAGGGTCACAGTGAAGGACATGTAGCCTAGGCCTACCTGCCTGATGGGTCATCTCTCCCTCCTCTACCCCGTTCAGCTCACAGCTCTATCACAGTGACCTCTATCGGCCTTCACCTGAACTACACTCTACATGCTTGTAGCCTTAGGAACCAGATACAGTGAGGGAAAAAAGTATTTGATCCCCTGCTGATTTTGTACGTTTGCCCACTGACAAAGAAACGATCAGTCTATAATTTTAATGGTAGGTTTATTTGAACAGTGAGAGACAGAATAACAACAAAAAAATCCAGAAAAACGCATGTCAAAAATGTTATAAATTGATTTGCATTTTAATGAGGGAAATAAGTATTTGACCCCCTCTCAATCAGAAAGATTTCTGGCTCCCAGGTGTCTTTTATACAGGTAATGAGCTGAGATTAGGAGCACACTCTTAAAGGGAGTGCTCCTAATCTCAGCTTGTTACCTGTATAAAAGACACCTGTCCACAGAAGCAATCAATCAATCAGATTCCAAACTCTCCACCATGGCCAAGACCAAAGAGCTCTCCAAGGATGTCAGGGACAAGATTGTAGACCTACACAAGGCTGGAATGGGCTACAAGACCATCGCCAAGCAGCTTGGTGAGAAGGTGACAACAGTTGGTGCGATTATTTGCAAATGGAAGAAACACAAAATAACTGTCAATCTCCCTCGGCCTGGGGCTCCATGCAAGATCTCACCTCGTGGAGTTGCAATTATCATGAGAACGGTGAGGAATCAGCCCAGAACTACACGGGAGGATCTTGACAACGATCTCAAGGCAGCTGGGACCATAGTCACCAAGAAAGCAATTGGTAACACACTACGCCGTGAAGGACTGAAATCCTGCAGCGCCCGCAAGGTCCCCCTGCTCAAGAAAGCACAAATACAGGCCCATCTGAAGTTTGCCAATGAACATCTGAATGATTTAAAGGAGAAATGGGTGAAAGTGTTGTGGTCAGATGAGACCAAAATCGAGCTCTTTGGCATCAACTCAACTTGCCGTGTTTGGAGGAGGAGGAATGCTGCCTATGACCCCAAGAACACCATCCCCACCGTCAAACATGGAGGTGGAAACATTATGCTTTGGGGGTGTTTTTCTGCTAAGGGGACAGGACAACTTCACCATATCAAAGGGACGATGGACAGGGCCATGTACCGTCAAATCTTGGGTGAGATCCTCCTTCCCTCAGCCAGGGCATTGAAAATGGGTCGTGGATGGGTATTCCAGCATGACAATGACCCAAAACACACGGCCAAGGCAACAAAGGAGTGGCTCAAGAAGAAGCACATTAAGGTCCTGGAGTGGCCTAGCAAGTCTCCAGACCTTAATCCCATAGAAAATCTGTGGAGGGAGCTGAAGGTTTGAGTTGCCAAACGTCATCCTCGAAACCTTAATGACTTGGAGAAGATCTGCAAAGAGGAGTGGGACAAAATCCCTCCTGAGATGTGTGCAAACCTGGTGGCCAACTACAAGAAACGTCTGACCTCTGTGATTGCCAACAAGGGTTTTGCCACCAAGTACTAAGTCATGTTTTGCAGAGGGGTCAAATACTTATTTCCCTCATTAAAATGCAAATCAATTTATAACATTTTTTACATGCGTTTTTCTGGATTTTTGTTGTTGTTATTCTGTCGCTCACTGTTCAAATAAACCTACCATTAAAATTATAGACTGATGTCTTTGTCAGTGGGCAAACGTACAAAATCAGCAGGGATCAAATACTTTTTTCCCTCACTGTATGTCCCATCAGAGTTACTCTGATGAATTCCTGTAAGGAGAAGAGAGGGAGAGAAAACAGAGAAGAGGAGAAGAGAGGGAGTAACGAGAAGAACAGAGAAAAGGACAGGGGGAAGAGAGTAGACTGAGAGGAGAGGAGAGAAGAGTACAGGATAGAGTGAAAAGAGGAGAAGAAGAGAGGAGAGGGAAGAGGAAAAGGAAGAAAGGTGGACATTCCAGTGATAAACCCATCTCAGCTGTGTTCTGTCAACCTCACAGATCATTCAGTCATTTACGAGTTTAATGTGATGATGAAGAATGATTTTATAGAAATACAACATTCGTATGACTTTGAGAGAGAGAGAGAGAGAGAGAGAGAGAGAGAGAGAGAGAGAGAGAGAGAGAGAGAGAGAGAGAGAGAGAGAGAGAGAAAGAGAGAGAGAGAGGAAGAGAGAGAGAGAGAGAGAGAGAGAGAGAGAGAGAGAGAGAGAGAGAGAGAGAGAGAGAAAGAGAGAGAGAGAGGAAGAGAGAGAGAGAGAGAGGAAGAGAGAGAGAGAGAGAGAGAGAGAGAGAAAGAGAAAGACAAGATGGAGAGTGATAGTATCACATCTTTGGACGTGCATGTCCAATGAGAATCACATCTTTCTAACTAACATTCTATAATAATGTTATTGACTTGTCCTTTACTTGTAGTTGTATAAAGTAGACAACCCACTCGGATTGGAGATATTTTAAAGACGTTTCCTAATTTATGACGTCCATCACATTTTCTGTATTCACAGTTCCAGGTGAACACTATGAGCATTTATTGATGTCACTTCTTAAATCCACTTCAATCAGTGCCTTTGAACGGGGTCAGGTAGTACAGTGGCTTGTGAAAGTATTCACCCCCCTTGGCATTTTTCCTATTTTGTTGCCTTACAACCTGGAATTTAAATGTTTTTTTGGGGGGGGGGTTGTATTATTTGATTCATTTGATAGCAAAGGGGGTGAATACATATGCACGCACCACGTTTCCGTTATTTATTATTTCGAATTTTTTGAAACAAGTTAATTTTTCATTTCACTTCACCAATTTGGACTACTTTGTGTATGTCCATTACATGAAATCCAAATAAAAATCCATTTAAATTACAGGTTGTAATGCAACAAAATAGGTGCCAGGACCCCCGGTTTGAGTGTGTCAAGAACTACAACGCTGCTGGGTTTTTCACACTCAACCGTTTCCTGTGTGTATCAGACGGAGCTGCTCTTCCTCCCGGGGAAGGACTGCCCGTTCCATGATCTCGCCATCACGGTTGACAACTCCGTTGTGTCCTCCTCCCAGAGTGCGAAGAGTGCGAAGAGCCTTGGCGTGACGCTGGACAACACCCTGTCGTTCTCCGCTAACATCAAGGCGGTGACCCGATCCTGTAGGTTCATGCTCTACAACATTCGGAGAGTACGACCCTGCCTTACACAGGAAGCGGCACAGGTCCTAATCCAGGCACTTGTCATCTCCCGTCTGGATTACTGCAACTCGCTGTTGGCTGGGCTCCCTGCCTGTGCCATTAAGCCCCTACAACTCATCCAGAATGCCACAGCCCGTCTGGTGTTCAACCTTCCCAAGTTCTCTCACATCACCCCGCTCCTCCGCACACTCCACTGGCTTCCAGTTGAAGCTCGCATCTGCTACAAGACCATGGTGCTTGCCTACGGAGCTGTGAGGGGAACGGCACCTCCGTACCTTCAGGCTCTGATCAGTCCCTACACCCAAACGAGGGCATTGCGTTCATCCACCTCTGGCCTGCTGGCTCCCCTACCTCTGCGGAAGCACAGTTCCCGCTCAGCCCAGTCAAAACTGTTCGCTGCTCTGGCACCCCAATGGTGGAACAAGCTCCCTCACGACGCCAGGACAGCGGAGTCACTCACCACCTTCCGGAGACATTTGAAACCCCACCTCTTTAAGGAATACCTGGGATAGGATAAAGTAATCCTTCAACCCCCCCCCCCCAAAAAAAAGTGGTTATCCCACTGGCTATAAGGTGAATGCACCAATTTGTAAGTCGCTCTGGATAAGAGCGTCTGCTAAATGACGTAAATGTAAATGTAAATGTATCAAGAATGGTGCACAACCTAAAGGACATCCAGCCAACTTGACACAACTGTGGGAAGCATTGCGATCAACATGGGCCAGCATCCCTGTGGAACGCTGTTGACACCTTGTAGAGTCCATGCCCCGACAAATTGAGGCTGTTCTGAGGGCAAAAGGGGGTGCAACTCAATATTAGGAGGGTGTTCCTAATGTTTTGTAGACGCAGTGTATGCGATCGTATACAAATGTAAGCAAGGTTTGAAATGATTATGTTTTAGTCAAATATCTATTTGGGCTTCTTGTGGTCAATTTCCCCTTGACCAACCGCGCAAGAAAAGAAAACCTGCGCTACTATTTCAGGTTTGGTTTGGTAAAGGGAACGGATCCTAGAACTTGTGCAACTCCTTTCTCTTTCCGCTGAGCACCACTTAAAGTATGTGAACCAATAACAGCACACCAGACGCGGCTTAACCAATCAAAGCACTTTATTGCACTGTATAGTGTGATGTTGAGCCAATGGAAGGCTCTTATAAAAGTGTCATTTTTATATTTTCATCATGTGTACAAAACAGTCACACATACCTGTACCGTACAAAATTAACACTATTTACACACACACGCACCGCACGCACGCACGCACACACACCGCACGCACCGCACGCACGCACGCACGCACACACACACACACACACACACACACACACACACACACACACACACACACACACACACACACACACACACACACACACACACACACACACACACACACACACACACACACACACACACACACACACACACACACACACACCATGCAGTCTCTCTCACCTCTCTAGTTTCTGGACCAGGCTTAACCCTACCCACAAGACTCCTCTCTCTCTAACACACAGTCAGGGGCTGATGGTACCATCTCCATTCTCTAGTACAGAATAACAAGCAAAGAAATACATCATGATATGCATGTTTTTCATACATGTCATCATATTATAGCTCTGAGACAAAAGTAGCTGATAGTGTTGTGATTATGATGATAAAACAAACTCAGGAGTCTGAATGTAAACAAAGCAATAATAGCAAACATGAGTGTTGCCCTGGAGGCAGCTCTGCAGAGTGGTCACTAGCTGACATAACCACAAAGTCATAACATCTGATTTTAAACCTAACCCTAACCCTAATCTTAATCACACTGCTAACCCTAATGCTAACCCTAACCTTAAATTAAGACCAAAAAGCACATTTCTGTTTTCATGAATTTTTACGTTATAGCCAATTTTGACTTTGCAGCTGGCCCATCTAGCGGAAACCACTCAGTTCTGCCTCCAGGGCAAGACTCATGGCAATAAACATCAACCTGAAATTATGTTTTTCACAGAAAAGTTATAACTGATAACCTATACGATGCCATAAGTGATAATTTTATGACTGATATATACATTTATTCCAAACCCTTTTGTTTTCTCTTTGTTAGAACACTTCACATCCCAAATGGCAGCTTATTCTGTATATAGTGTCCTATTTTTGACCACGGTCCAAAGTACTGCACCTTAAAGGGAAAAGGTTAACATTTAGAATGAATCTTGTGTTTCTGGTCCAGAGCTGGGCTTTACAACTCCTTTTAGAATGTATCTTGTGTTTCTGGTCCAGAGCTGGGCTTTACAACTCCTTTTAGAATGTATCTTGTGTTTCTGGTCCAGAGCTGGGCTTTACAACTCCTTTTAGAATGAATCTTGTGTTTCTGGTCCAGAGCTGGGCTTTACAACTCCTTTTAGAATGAATATTGTGTTTCTGGTCCAGAGCTGGGCTTTACAACTCCTTTTAGAATGAATCTTGTGTTTCTGGTCCAGAGCTGGGCTTTACAACTCCTTTTAGAATGAATCTTTTGTTTCTGGTCCAGAGCTGGGCTTTACAACTCCTTTTAGAATGTGCTACTTACTGGGCTCTCTTAGCAGAATCGCATATTACGATACTAAAATGCTTCCAACGGTCAAACAATGTGGGATAGAACCAATGGTATACTTCTAACAGGTTAACTTGGCATTTAGGAGTCAATTGGTTTTAGGAAACAAATAGTTGAGGATGGATGTGATTCTTATAAGAGGAGTGCACTGTATCACACACACACACACCCACCCACACACACACACACACACATACACACACACACACACACACACACACATACACACACACACACACACACACACACACACACACCTGTGTAACAGGGCTAGTCCTCTCTGTTTTAGTTCTCTCCATATAGATCATTATGTTTATGTACAATATTTATATTTATACACTAATCTGAACCCCCTGTCTTTTTCTGACAATATACTTTAATAACGTTATTTTCTATGTCTATTTCATTAAGAAAACAGATATGTTCAGAGATATTTTCTCTCTCTCCTAACTCCTAACAACAACAACCAGTGGTGTAGTCAGTACACAGTGTTCCTCTAAGGCTTTGTACAGCGACTTCCTGTCTAGGTGTCGGGTTTAACCGGGGGTGCAGACACAGCCATACCTCCACTACAGCACAACTAAAGGAACAGACAACAGGTACCACACCATATGACCATATGCAGATTCAAAAATACAGTAGGTCTTGATTTGAAATGAACAACACACAAAACCCCTTCTCTTATGTCCACCCCTGGATGGGGCGGATGGGGGGGATGGGTGCGGATGGGTTACATGTTATAAGCCACGTAGATGGGGTCTAGCTGGTCCTGTAGGAAGCCGTCTCGGAGGTGCATGCGCTGCTTCTCTCCACGAGAGTTGATGGGGATCACCCCGATGTCCGTTACCACGACGACCCCAACGATGAGGTAATGCTCCTCCAGCACCGCCTTGGTCACCATGGGAACCAGGTCCAGGGCTTCCTGCTCCGAACCTTCTAGTTCTACTACGACTACCAGCAGGTTAGTCCAGGGAAACACCGCACTGTCGCATAACACACACACACACACACACACACACACATACACACACACACACACACACACACACACACACACACACACACACACACACACACACACACACACACACACATACACACACACACACACACACACACACAGAGATGAGTGATTTGGAACTGTAGTGTTTATACCTATATAAACAACAGAGATAGAAACAGCTGTTGTTTTGGGTGTACAGTGACATACCACTCCATGAT
>NW_028162357.1:17500-39999 GCF_964263955.1 Coregonus lavaretus | reverse complement strand
ATAATACTGTATATTATAACTAGGACTGTCATGATGAAGGGTGGGGGAGGGGGGTGATAATACTGTATATTATAACTAGGACTGTCATGATGAAGGGTGGGTTGGGGGGGGGGGTGATAATACTGTATATTATAACTAGGACTGTCATGATGAAGGGTGGGGGGGGGTGATAATACTGTATATTATAACTAGGACTGTCATGATGAAGGGTTGGGGGGTGATAATACTGTATATTATAACTAGGACTGTCATGATGAAGGGTGGGGGGGGTGATAGTACTGTATATTATAACTAGGACTGTCATGATGAAGGGTGGGGGGGGGTGATAATACTGTATATTATAACTAGGACTGTCATGATGAAGGGTGGGGGGGGGGGGTGATAGTACTGTATATTATAACTAGGACTGTCATGATGAAGGGTGGGGGGGGGGGGTGATAGATACTGTATATTATAACTAGGACTGTCATGATGAAGGGTGGGGGGGGGGGTGATAGTACTGTATATTATAACTAGGACTGTCATGATGAAGGGTGGGGGGGGGTGATAGTACTGTATATTATAACTAGGACTGTCATGATGAAGGGTGGGGGGGGGTGATAATACTGTATATTATAACTAGGACTGTCATGATGAAGGGTGGGGGGGGGGTGTGATAATACTGTATATTATAACTAGGACTGTCATGATGAAGGGTGGGGGGGGGGGTGATAGTACTGTATATTATAACTAGGACTGTCATGATGAAGGGTGGGGGGGGGGGGTGATAATACTGTATATTATAAACTAGGACTGTCATGATGAAGGGTGGGGGGGGGGGGTGATAGTACTGTATATTATAACTAGGACTGTCATGATGAAGGGTGGGGGGGGGTGATAGTACTGTATATTATAACTAGGACTGTCATGATGAAGGGTGGGGGGGGGTGATAATACTGTATATTATAACTAGGACTGTCATGATGAAGGGTGGGGGGGGGTGATAGTACTGTATATTATAACTAGGACTGTCATGATGAAGGGTGGGGGGGGGTGATAATACTGTATATTATAACTAGGACTGTCATGATGAAGGGTGGGGGGGGGGGTGATAGTACTGTATATTATAACTAGGACTGTCATGATGAAGGGTGGGGGGGGGGTGATAATACTGTATATTATAACTAGGACTGTCATGATGAAGGGTGGGGGGGGGTGATAGTACTGTATATTATAACTAGGACTGTCATGATGAAGGGTGGGGGGGGGTGATAATACTGTATATTATAACTAGGACTGTCATGATGAAGGGTGGGGGGGGGGGTGATAATACTGTATATTATAACTAGGACTGTCATGATGAAGGGTGGGGGGGGGGGGTGATAGTACTGTATATTATAACTAGGACTGTCATGATGAAGGGTGGGGGGGGGTGATAGTACTGTATATTATAACTAGGACTGTCATGATGAAGGGTGGGGGGGGGGTGATAGTACTGTATATTATAACTAGGACTGTCATGATGAAGGGTGGGGGGGGTGATAATACTGTATATTATAACTAGGACTGTCATGATGAAGGGTGGGGGGGGTGATAATACTGTATATTATAACTAGGACTGTCATGATGAAGGGTGGGGGGGGGGTGATAATACTGTATATTATAACTAGGACTGTCATGATGAAGGGTGGGGGGGGGGTGATAGTACTGTATATTATAACTAGGACTGTCATGATGAAGGGTGGGGGGGGGGGTGATAATACTGTATATTATAACTAGGACTGTCATGATGAAGGGTGGGGGGGGGGGTGATAGTACTGTATATTATAACTAGGACTGTCATGATGAAGGGTGGGGGGGGGGTGATAATACTGTATATTATAACTAGGACTGTCATGATGAAGGGTGGGGGGGGGGTGATAGTACTGTATATTATAACTAGGACTGTCATGATGAAGGGTGGGGGGGGGGTGATAATACTGTATATTATAACTAGGACTGTCATGATGAAGGGTGGGGGGGGGGTGATAGTACTGTATATTATAACTAGGACTGTCATGATGAAGGGTGGGGGGGGGGTGATAGTACTGTATATTATAACTAGGACTGTCATGATGAAGGGTGGGGGGGGGGGTGATAGTACTGTATATTATAACTAGGACTGTCATGATGAAGGGTGGGGGGGGGTGATAATACTGTATATTATAACTAGGACTGTCATGATGAAGGGTGGGGGGGGTGATAGTACTGTATATTATAACTAGGACTGTCATGATGAAGGGGGGGGGGGGGTGATAATACTGTATATTATAACTAGGACTGTCATGATGAAGGGTGGGGGGGGGGTGATAGTACTGTATATTATAACTAGGACTGTCATGATGAAGGGTGGGGGGGGGGGTGATAATACTGTATATTATAACTAGGACTGTCATGATGAAGGGTGGGGGGGGGTGATAGTACTGTATATTATAACTAGGACTGTCATGATGAAGGGTGGGGGGGGGGTGATAGTACTGTATATTATAACTAGGACTGTCATGATGAAGGGTGGGGGGGGGGTGATAATACTGTATATTATAACTAGGACTGTCATGATGAAGGGTGGGGGGGGGTGATAGTACTGTATATTATAACTAGGACTGTCATGATGAAGGGTGGGGGGGGGGGGTGATAGTACTGTATATTATAACTAGGACTGTCATGATGAAGGGTGGGGGGGGGGGGTGATAATACTGTATATTATAACTAGGACTGTCATGATGAAGGGTGGGGGGGGGGTGATAATACTGTATATTATAACTAGGACTGTCATGATGAAGGGTGGGGGGGGGGTGATAGTACTGTATATTATAACTAGGACTGTCATGATGAAGGGTGGGGGGGGGGTGATAATACTGTATATTATAACTAGGACTGTCATGATGAAGGGTGGGGGGGGGGTGATAGTACTGTATATTATAACTAGGACTGTCATGATGAAGGGTGGGGGGGGGGGGGTGATAGTACTGTATATTATAACTAGGACTGTCATGATGAAGGGTGGGGGGGGGGGGTGATAGTACTGTATATTATAACTAGGACTGTCATGATGAAGGGTGGGGGGGGGGTGATAATACTGTATATTATAACTAGGACTGTCATGATGAAGGGTGGGGGGGGGGGGTGATAGTACTGTATATTATAACTAGGACTGTCATGATGAAGGGTGGGGGGGGGTGATAGTACTGTATATTATAACTAGGACTGTCATGATGAAGGGTGGGGGGGGGTGATAGTACTGTATATTATAACTAGGACTGTCATGATGAAGGGTGGGGGGGGTGATAATACTGTATATTATAACTAGGACTGTCATGATGAAGGGTGGGGGGGGGGTGATAATACTGTATATTATAACTAGGACTGTCATGATGAAGGGTGGGGGGGGGGGTGATAGTACTGTATATTATAACTAGGACTGTCATGATGAAGGGTGGGGGGGGGTGATAATACTGTATATTATAACTAGGACTGTCATGATGAAGGGTGGGGGGGGGTGATAGTACTGTATATTATAACTAGGACTGTCATGATGAAGGGTGGGGGGGGTGATAATACTGTATATTATAACTAGGACTGTCATGATGAAGGGTGGGGGGGGGTGATAATACTGTATATTATAACTAGGACTGTCATGATGAAGGGTGGGGGGGGGTGATAATACTGTATATTATAACTAGGACTGTCATGATGAAGGGTGGGGGGGGGGGTGATAATACTGTATATTATAACTAGGACTGTCATGATGAAGGGTGGGGGGGGGGTGATAATACTGTATATTATAACTAGGACTGTCATGATGAAGGGTGGGGGGGGGGGTGATAGTACTGTATATTATAACTAGGACTGTCATGATGAAGGGTGGGGGGGGGGGGTGATAGTACTGTATATTATAACTAGGACTGTCATGATGAAGGGTGGGGGGGGGGGGGTGATAGTACTGTATATTATAACTAGGACTGTCATGATGAAGGGTGGGGGGGGGGGTGATAGTACTGTATATTATAACTAGGACTGTCATGATGAAGGGTGGGGGGGGGGGGGTGATAATACTGTATATTATAACTAGGACTGTCATGATGAAGGGTGGGGGGGGGGGTGATAGTACTGTATATTATAACTAGGACTGTCATGATGAAGGGTGGGGGGGGGGGGTGATAATACTGTATATTATAACTAGGACTGTCATGATGAAGGGTGGGGGGGGGGGGTGATAATACTGTATATTATAACTAGGACTGTCATGATGAAGGGTGGGGGGGGGGGGTGATAGTACTGTATATTATAACTAGGACTGTCATGATGAAGGGTGGGGGGGGGGGGTGATAATACTGTATATTATAACTAGGACTGTCATGATGAAGGGTGGGGGGGGGGGGTGATAGTACTGTATATTATAACTAGGACTGTCATGATGAAGGGTGGGGGGGGGTGATAGTACTGTATATTATAACTAGGACTGTCATGATGAAGGGTGGGGGGGGGGGTGATAATACTGTATATTATAACTAGGACTGTCATGATGAAGGGTGGGGGGGGGGGGTGATAGTACTGTATATTATAACTAGGACTGTCATGATGAAGGGTGGGGGGGGGGTGATAATACTGTATATTATAACTAGGACTGTCATGATGAAGGGTGGGGGGGGGTGATAGTACTGTATATTATAACTAGGACTGTCATGATGAAGGGTGGGGGGGGGGGGTGATAGTACTGTATATTATAACTAGGACTGTCATGATGAAGGGTGGGGGGGGGGGGGTGATAGTACTGTATATTATAACTAGGACTGTCATGATGAAGGGTGGGGGGGGGTGATAATACTGTATATTATAACTAGGACTGTCATGATGAAGGGTGGGGGGGGGTGATAATACTGTATATTATAACTAGGACTGTCATGATGAAGGGTGGGGGGGGGGTGATAATACTGTATATTATAACTAGGACTGTCATGATGAAGGGTGGGGGGGGGGGTGATAGTACTGTATATTATAACTAGGACTGTCATGATGAAGGGTGGGGGGGGGGTGATAGTACTGTATATTATAACTAGGACTGTCATGATGAAGGGTGGGGGGGGGGTGATAATACTGTATATTATAACTAGGACTGTCATGATGAAGGGTGGGGGGGGGTGATAGTACTGTATATTATAACTAGGACTGTCATGATGAAGGGTGGGGGGGGTGATAGTACTGTATATTATAACTAGGACTGTCATGATGAAGGGTGGGGGGGGGGTGATAGTACTGTATATTATAACTAGGACTGTCATGATGAAGGGTGGGGGGGGGGTGATAGTACTGTATATTATAACTAGGACTGTCATGATGAAGGGTGGGGGGGGGGTGATAGTACTGTATATTATAACTAGGACTGTCATGATGAAGGGTGGGGGGGGGGTGATAGTACTGTATATTATAACTAGGACTGTCATGATGAAGGGTGGGGGGGGGGTGATAGTACTGTATATTATAACTAGGACTGTCATGATGAAGGGTGGGGGGGGGTGATAGTACTGTATATTATAACTAGGACTGTCATGATGAAGGGTGGGGGGGGGGTGATAGTACTGTATATTATAACTAGGACTGTCATGATGAAGGGTGGGGGGGGGGTGATAGTACTGTATATTATAACTAGGACTGTCATGATGAAGGGTGGGGGGGGGTGATAATACTGTATATTATAACTAGGACTGTCATGATGAAGGGTGGGGGGGGGTGATAGTACTGTATATTATAACTAGGACTGTCATGATGAAGGGTGGGGGGGGGGTGATAGTACTGTATATTATAACTAGGACTGTCATGATGAAGGGTGGGGGGGGGGTGATAGTACTGTATATTATAACTAGG
Source organism: Coregonus lavaretus (assembly GCF_964263955.1). Lineage (NCBI taxonomy): Eukaryota > Metazoa > Chordata > Actinopteri > Salmoniformes > Salmonidae > Coregonus > Coregonus lavaretus. The sequence continues at coordinate 34,116 of NW_028162357.1, read as the reverse complement.
ACTGTCATGATGAAGGGTGGGGGGGGTGATAGTACTGTATATTATAACTAGGACTGTCATGATGAAGGGTGGGGGGGGGGTGATAGTACTGTATATTATAACTAGGACTGTCATGATGAAGGGTGGGGGGGGGGTGATAATACTGTATATTATAACTAGGACTGTCATGATGAAGGGTGGGGGGGGTGATAGTACTGTATATTATAACTAGGACTGTCATGATGAAGGGTGGGGGGGGTGATAGTACTGTATATTATAACTAGGACTGTCATGATGAAGGGTGGGGGGGTGATAGTACTGTATATTATAACTAGGACTGTCATGATGAAGGGTGGGGGGGGTGATAGTACTGTATATTATAACTAGGACTGTCATGATGAAGGGTGGGGGGGGGTGATAATACTGTATATTATAACTAGGACTGTCATGATGAAGGGTGGGGGGGGGTGATAGTACTGTATATTATAACTAGGACTGTCATGATGAAGGGTGGGGGGGGGTGATAGTACTGTATATTATAACTAGGACTGTCATGATGAAGGGTGGGGGGGGGGGTGATAGTACTGTATATTATAACTAGGACTGTCATGATGAAGGGTGGGGGGGGGGTGATAATACTGTATATTATAACTAGGACTGTCATGATGAAGGGTGGGGGGGGGTGATAGTACTGTATATTATAACTAGGACTGTCATGATGAAGGGTGGGGGGGGGGGTGATAGTACTGTATATTATAACTAGGACTGTCATGATGAAGGGTGGGGGGGGGGGTGATAGTACTGTATATTATAACTAGGACTGTCATGATGAAGGGTGGGGGGGGGTGATAGTACTGTATATTATAACTAGGACTGTCATGATGAAGGGTGGGGGGGGGGTGATAGTACTGTATATTATAACTAGGACTGTCATGATGAAGGGTGGGGGGGGGTGATAGTACTGTATATTATAACTAGGACTGTCATGATGAAGGGTGGGGGGGGGGTGATAGTACTGTATATTATAACTAGGACTGTCATGATGAAGGGTGGGGGGGGGGTGATAGTACTGTATATTATAACTAGGACTGTCATGATGAAGGGTGGGGGGGGTGATAGTACTGTATATTATAACTAGGACTGTCATGATGAAGGGTGGGGGGGGGGTGATAGTACTGTATATTATAACTAGGACTGTCATGATGAAGGGTGGGGGGGGTGATAGTACTGTATATTATAACTAGGACTGTCATGATGAAGGGTGGGGGGGGGTGATAGTACTGTATATTATAACTAGGACTGTCATGATGAAGGGTGGGGGGGGGGTGATAGTACTGTATATTATAACTAGGACTGTCATGATGAAGGGTGGGGGGGGGGTGATAGTACTGTATATTATAACTAGGACTGTCATGATGAAGGGTGGGGGGGGGTGATAGTACTGTATATTATAACTAGGACTGTCATGATGAAGGGTGGGGGGGGGTGATAGTACTGTATATTATAACTAGGACTGTCATGATGAAGGGTGGGGGGGGTGATAGTACTGTATATTATAACTAGGACTGTCATGATGAAGGGTGGGGGGGGGGGTGATAGTACTGTATATTATAACTAGGACTGTCATGATGAAGGGTGGGGGGGGGGTGATAGTACTGTATATTATAACTAGGACTGTCATGATGAAGGGTGGGGGGGGGTGATAGTACTGTATATTATAACTAGGACTGTCATGATGAAGGGTGGGGGGGGGGGTGATAGTACTGTATATTATAACTAGGACTGTCATGATGAAGGGTGGGGGGGGGGTGATAGTACTGTATATTATAACTAGGACTGTCATGATGAAGGGTGGGGGGGGGTGATAATACTGTATATTATAACTAGGACTGTCATGATGAAGGGTGGGGGGGGGTGATAGTACTGTATATTATAACTAGGACTGTCATGATGAAGGGTGGGGGGGGGTGATAATACTGTATATTATAACTAGGACTGTCATGATGAAGGGTGGGGGGGGGGTGATAATACTGTATATTATAACTAGGACTGTCATGATGAAGGGTGGGGGGGGGTGATAGTACTGTATATTATAACTAGGACTGTCATGATGAAGGGTGGGGGGGGGGTGATAGTACTGTATATTATAACTAGGACTGTCATGATGAAGGGTGGGGGGGGGTGATAGTACTGTATATTATAACTAGGACTGTCATGATGAAGGGTGGGGGGGGGGTGATAGTACTGTATATTATAACTAGGACTGTCATGATGAAGGGTGGGGGGGGGGTGATAGTACTGTATATTATAACTAGGACTGTCATGATGAAGGGTGGGGGGGGGTGATAGTACTGTATATTATAACTAGGACTGTCATGATGAAGGGTGGGGGGGGGGTGATAATACTGTATATTATAACTAGGACTGTCATGATGAAGGGTGGGGGGGGGGTGATAGTACTGTATATTATAACTAGGACTGTCATGATGAAGGGTGGGGGGGGGTGATAATACTGTATATTATAACTAGGACTGTCATGATGAAGGGTGGGGGGGGGGTGATAGTACTGTATATTATAACTAGGACTGTCATGATGAAGGGTGGGGGGGGGTGATAGTACTGTATATTATAACTAGGACTGTCATGATGAAGGGTGGGGGGGGGTGATAGTACTGTATATTATAACTAGGACTGTCATGATGAAGGGTGGGGGGGGGGTGATAGTACTGTATATTATAACTAGGACTGTCATGATGAAGGGTGGGGGGGGGGTGATAATACTGTATATTATAACTAGGACTGTCATGATGAAGGGTGGGGGGGGGTGATAATACTGTATATTATAACTAGGACTGTCATGATGAAGGGTGGGGGGGGGGTGATAGTACTGTATATTATAACTAGGACTGTCATGATGAAGGGTGGGGGGGGGGTGATAGTACTGTATATTATAACTAGGACTGTCATGATGAAGGGTGGGGGGGGGTGATAATACTGTATATTATAACTAGGACTGTCATGATGAAGGGTGGGGGGGGGTGATAATACTGTATATTATAACTAGGACTGTCATGATGAAGGGTGGGGGGGGGTGATAATACTGTATATTATAACTAGGACTGTCATGATGAAGGGTGGGGGGGGGGTGATAGTACTGTATATTATAACTAGGACTGTCATGATGAAGGGTGGGGGGGGGTGATAATACTGTATATTATAACTAGGACTGTCATGATGAAGGGTGGGGGGGGGTGATAATACTGTATATTATAACTAGGACTGTCATGATGAAGGGTGGGGGGGGGGGTGATAATACTGTATATTATAACTAGGACTGTCATGATGAAGGGTGGGGGGGGGTGATAGTACTGTATATTATAACTAGGACTGTCATGATGAAGGGTGGGGGGGGGTGATAATACTGTATATTATAACTAGGACTGTCATGATGAAGGGTGGGGGGGGGTGATAGTACTGTATATTATAACTAGGACTGTCATGATGAAGGGTGGGGGGGGGTGATAATACTGTATATTATAACTAGGACTGTCATGATGAAGGGTGGGGGGGGGTGATAGTACTGTATATTATAACTAGGACTGTCATGATGAAGGGTGGGGGGGGGGTGATAATACTGTATATTATAACTAGGACTGTCATGATGAAGGGTGGGGGGGGGTGATAGTACTGTATATTATAACTAGGACTGTCATGATGAAGGGTGGGGGGGGGTGATAGTACTGTATATTATAACTAGGACTGTCATGATGAAGGGTGGGGGGGGGGTGATAATACTGTATATTATAACTAGGACTGTCATGATGAAGGGTGGGGGGGGGTGATAATACTGTATATTATAACTAGGACTGTCATGATGAAGGGTGGGGGGGGGGTGATAATACTGTATATTATAACTAGGACTGCCATGATGAAGGGTGGGGGGGGGTGATAATACTGTATATTATAACTAGGACTGTCATGATGAAGGGTGGGGGGGGGGGTGATAGTACTGTATATTATAACTAGGACTGTCATGATGAAGGGTGGGGGGGGGGTGATAATACTGTATATTATAACTAGGACTGTCATGATGAAGGGTGGGGGGGGTGATAATACTGTATATTATAACTAGGACTGTCATGATGAAGGGTGGGGGGGGGGTGATAGTACTGTATATTATAACTAGGACTGTCATGATGAAGGGTGGGGGGGGGGTGATAGTACTGTATATTATAACTAGGACTGTCATGATGAAGGGTGGGGGGGGGTGATAATACTGTATATTATAACTAGGACTGTCATGATGAAGGGTGGGGGGGGGTGATAATACTGTATATTATAACTAGGACTGTCATGATGAAGGGTGGGGGGGGGGTGATAGTACTGTATATTATAACTAGGACTGTCATGATGAAGGGTGGGGGGGGGGTGATAATACTGTATATTATAACTAGGACTGTCATGATGAAGGGTGGGGGGGGGTGATAATACTGTATATTATAACTAGGACTGTCATGATGAAGGGTGGGGGGGGGTGATAGTACTGTATATTATAACTAGGACTGTCATGATGAAGGGTGGGAGGGGGTGATAATACTGTATATTATAACTAGGACTGTCATGATGAAGGGTGGGGGGGGGGGGTGATAATACTGTATATTATAACTAGGACTGTCATGATGAAGGGTGGGGGGGGGTGATAGTACTGTATATTATAACTAGGACTGTCATGATGAAGGGTGGGGGGGGGGGTGATAGTACTGTATATTATAACTAGGACTGTCATGATGAAGGGTGGGGGGGGTGATAATACTGTATATTATAACTAGGACTGTCATGATGAAGGGTGGGGGGGGGGGTGATAATACTGTATATTATAACTAGGACTGTCATGATGAAGGGTGGGGGGGGGGGGTGATAGTACTGTATATTATAACTAGGACTGTCATGATGAAGGGTGGGGGGGGGGGGGGTGATAATACTGTATATTATAACTAGGACTGTCATGATGAAGGGTGGGGGGGGGGTGATAGTACTGTATATTATAACTAGGACTGTCATGATGAAGGGTGGGGGGGGGGTGATAGTACTGTATATTATAACTAGGACTGTCATGATGAAGGGTGGGGGGGGGGTGATAGTACTGTATATTATAACTAGGACTGTCATGATGAAGGGTGGGGGGGGTGATAGTACTGTATATTATAACTAGGACTGTCATGATGAAGGGTGGGGGGGGGGTGATAGTACTGTATATTATAACTAGGACTGTCATGATGAAGGGTGGGGGGGGGTGATAGTACTGTATATTATAACTAGGACTGTCATGATGAAGGGTGGGGGGGGGTGATAATACTGTATATTATAACTAGGACTGTCATGATGAAGGGTGGGGGGGGGTGATAGTACTGTATATTATAACTAGGACTGTCATGATGAAGGGTGGGGGGGGGGGGTGATAGTACTGTATATTATAACTAGGACTGTCATGATGAAGGGTGGGGGGGGGTGATAGTACTGTATATTATAACTAGGACTGTCATGATGAAGGGTGGGGGGGGTGATAGTACTGTATATTATAACTAGGACTGTCATGATGAAGGGTGGGGGGGGGTGATAGTACTGTATATTATAACTAGGACTGTCATGATGAAGGGGGGGGGGGGTGATAATACTGTATATTATAACTAGGACTGTCATGATGAAGGGTGGGGGGGGGGTGATAGTACTGTATATTATAACTAGGACTGTCATGATGAAGGGTGGGGGGGGGGGTGATAGTACTGTATATTATAACTAGGACTGTCATGATGAAGGGTGGGGGGGGGGGTGATAATACTGTATATTATAACTAGGACTGTCATGATGAAGGGTGGGGGGGGGGTGATAATACTGTATATTATAACTAGGACTGTCATGATGAAGGGTGGGGGGGGGGGTGATAGTACTGTATATTATAACTAGGACTGTCATGATGAAGGGTGGGGGGGGGGGGTGATAATACTGTATATTATAACTAGGACTGTCATGATGAAGGGTGGGGGGGGTGATAATACTGTATATTATAACTAGGACTGTCATGATGAAGGGTGGGGGGGTGATAATACTGTATATTATAACTAGGACTGTCATGATGAAGGGTGGGGGGGGGTGATAATACTGTATATTATAACTAGGACTGTCATGATGAAGGGTGGGGGGGGGGGTGATAATACTGTATATTATAACTAGGACTGTCATGATGAAGGGTGGGGGGGGGTGATAGTACTGTATATTATAACTAGGACTGTCATGATGAAGGGTGGGGGGTGATAATACTGTATATTATAACTAGGACTGTCATGATGAAGGGTGGGGGGGTGATAGTACTGTATATTATAACTAGGACTGTCATGATGAAGGGTGGGGGGGGGGGTGATAGTACTGTATATTATAACTAGGACTGTCATGATGAAGGGTGGGGGGGGGGGGGTGATAGTACTGTATATTATAACTAGGACTGTCATGATGAAGGGTGGGGGGGTGATAATACTGTATATTATAACTAGGACTGTCATGATGAAGGGTGGGGGGGGGGGTGATAGTACTGTATATTATAACTAGGACTGTCATGATGAAGGGTGGGGGGGGGGGGTGATAGTACTGTATATTATAACTAGGACTGTCATGATGAAGGGTGGGGGGGGGTGATAGTACTGTATATTATAACTAGGACTGTCATGATGAAGGGTGGGGGGGGGGGTGATAATACTGTATATTATAACTAGGACTGTCATGATGAAGGGTGGGGGGGGGTGATAATACTGTATATTATAACTAGGACTGTCATGATGAAGGGTGGGGGGGGTGATAATACTGTATATTATAACTAGGACTGTCATGATGAAGGGTGGGGGGGGTGATAGTACTGTATATTATAACTAGGACTGTCATGATGAAGGGTGGGGGGGGGGGTGATAATACTGTATATTATAACTAGGACTGTCATGATGAAGGGTGGGGGGGGGTGATAGTACTGTATATTATAACTAGGACTGTCATGATGAAGGGTGGGGGGGGTGATAGTACTGTATATTATAACTAGGACTGTCATGATGAAGGGTGGGGGGGGGTGATAATACTGTATATTATAACTAGGACTGTCATGATGAAGGGTGGGGGGGGGTGATAATACTGTATATTATAACTAGGACTGTCATGATGAAGGGTGGGGGGGGGTGATAGTACTGTATATTATAACTAGGACTGTCATGATGAAGGGTGGGGGGGGGTGATAATACTGTATATTATAACTAGGACTGTCATGATGAAGGGTGGGGGGGGTGATAGTACTGTATATTATAACTAGGACTGTCATGATGAAGGGTGGGGGGGGGGGGGGTGATAATACTGTATATTATAACTAGGACTGTCATGATGAAGGGTGGTGGGGGGGTGATAATACTGTATATTATAACTAGGACTGTCATGATGAAGGGTGGGGGGGGGGTGATAATACTGTATATTATAACTAGGACTGTCATGATGAAGGGTGGGGGGGGGGTGATAATACTGTATATTATAACTAGGACTGTCATGATGAAGGGTGGGGGGGGGGTTATAATACTGTATATTATAACTAGGACTGTCATGATGAAGGGTGGGGGGGGGGTGATAATACTGTATATTATAACTAGGACTGTCATGATGAAGGGTGGGGGGGGGGGTGATAGTACTGTATATTATAACTAGGACTGTCATGATGAAGGGTGGGGGGGGGGGGTGATAATACTGTATATTATAACTAGGACTGTCATGATGAAGGGTGGGGGGGGGGGGTGATAATACTGTATATTATAACTAGGACTGTCATGATGAAGGGTGGGGGGGGGGGTGATAGTACTGTATATTATAACTAGGACTGTCATGATGAAGGGTGGGGGGTTGATGTTTGATGGTTCGTCGGAGGGCATAGCGGGATTTCTTATAAGCGTCCGGGTTAGAGTCCTGCTCCTTGAAAGCAGCAGCTCTACCCTTTAGCTCAGTGTGGACGTTGCCTGTAATCCATGGCTTCTGGTTGGGGTATGTACGTACGGTCACTGTGGGGACGACGTCATCGATGCACTTATTGATGAAGCCAGTGACTGATGTGGTGTACTCCTCAATGCTATCTGAAGAATCCCGGAACACATTCCAGTCTGTGCTAGCAAAACAGTCCTGTAGTTTAGCATCTGCGTCATCTGACCACTTTTTTATTGACCAAGTCAATAAACACCCCTGTACTATGTTACAAAAGGATGTCATTTGGAAATGAGGGAATTGTAATGAAATTAAAATCATTTATTAAAAATACGTTTTCAATTTACTCTCCCAACAGGTTTGACTTATTAAATGGGTCCACAGTCCCATTTAGTGGCTAATTAAAAAGTCCAGAAGGGAATTCTAGAGAACGGGGTCCCTAAGAGTATAGATCGTCTAATGACCTTCATGTTAATTAGATACAACCACAACCAATCAGACACCATTATGATTAACCAAAAAACCTTAGAAGCTCCTAGATGCAACACGCTCACCCTCCTTAACACCCCCCATCTCCTTCAGGCAGAATAATGTTCTCACTGTACCAACCCCCCACCCTCCTTAACACCCCCATCTCCCGTCTGTCCCGGGTCGATAGAGACAGAATCTGTCCCGGGTCGATAGAGACAGAATCTGTCCCGGGTCGATAGAGACAGAATCTGTCCATGTTAACTTTAAGAGCAGAAAGGGGGAAGCCTGAGTCCCAGAGTCCCCCTGTGAGACTACAAACAAAGCCTGAGTCCCAGAGTCCCCCTGTGAGACTACAAACAAAGCCTGAGTCCCAGAGTCCCCCTGTGAGACTACAAACAAAGCCTGAGTCCCAGAGTCCCCCTGTGAGACTACAAACAAAGCCTGAGTCCCCGAGTCCCCCTGTGAGACTACAAACAAAGCCTGAGTCCCAGAGTCCCCCTGTGAGACTACAAACAAAGCCTGAGTCCCAGAGTCCCCCTGTGAGACTACAAACAAAGCCTGAGTCCCAGAGTCCCCCTGTGAGACTACAAACAAAGCCTGAGTCCCCGAGTCCCCCTGTGAGACTACAAACAAAGCCTGAGTCCCAGAGTCCCCCTGTGAGACTACAAACAAAGCCTGAGTCCCAGAGTCCCCCTGTGAGACTACAAACAAAGCCTGAGACCCAGAGTCCCCCTGTGAGACTACAAACAAAGCCTGAGTCCCAGAGTCCCCCTGTGAGACTACAAACAAAGCCTGAGTCCCAGAGTCCCCCTGTGACACTACAAACAAAGCCTGAGTCCCAGAGTCCCCCTGTGAGACTACAAACAAAGCCTGAGTCCCAGAGTCCCCCTGTGAGACTACAAACAAAGCCTGAGTCCCAGAGTCCCCCTGTGAGACTACAAACAAAGCCTGAGTCCCAGAGTCCCCCTGTGAGACTACAAACAAAGCCTGAGTCCCAGAGTCCCCCTGTGAGACTACAAACAAAGCCTGAGTCCCAGAGTCCCCCTGTGAGACTACAAACAAAGCCTGAGTCCCAGAGTCCCCCTGTGACACTACAAACAAAGCCTGAGTCCCAGAGTCCCCCTGTGAGACTACAAACAAAGCCTGAGTCCCAGAGTCCCCCTGTGAGACTACAAACAAAGCCTGAGTCCCAGAGTCCCCCTGTGAGACTACAAACAAAGCATATGTCCCAGAGTCCCCCTGTGAGACTACAAACAAAGCCTGAGTCCCAGAGAATAGTGATGTTTATATTGATGTGTATAGTGTATATTGATGTGAATATTGATGTGAATATTGATGTGTATAGTGTATATTGATGTGAATATTGATGTGAATATTGATGTGTATAGTGTATATTGATGTGAATATTGATGTGAATATTGATGTGTATAGTGTATATTGATGTGAATATTGATGTTTATTTTGATGTGCATAGTGTATATTGATGTGTATAGTGTATATTAAATTGTATAGTGTATATTGATGTGAATACTGATGTTTATATTGATGTGTATAGTGTATATTGATGTGAATATTGATGTTTATATTGATGTGTATAGTGTATATTGATGTGTACTGAGCTTCAGCAATGTTTCATTATGGATGCACATTGATGCCAAAAACTTGATCAAAGACATTTGATTAATTACGGTTCAACAACATTGATCAAATAGAGCAGACGTTTCCCAGCCACCCCAAAACCCATCGCAGCTCCTCATCTGCCAGGGCAGAGCTGCATATTTTAACATCTAATATGACAGGACATAGAACGGCCTTCCCTTTCAGCTGACAGCTTGTCGCTGAAGTAGCTCTGATAATTAGATGACATCATTTTCCCCCAGCACCATTTGCTCCAGACTACCACCATTGTACCAGTGTATCAATCAATCCATTGTCTTGTAGCTCCCGTTCCTGAAGTCAGACGACCAGATCGCCCTCTAGTGGCCTAATGGGTGGAATGTTATTCATATTTGTCATAATTTCACGATTAATAAAAAAAAAAAATCTGGTGTTTCTATGTCAAACGGTTTTGTTATATTTCAGTCTTCTGTGATGTATATAAAGTGTAATATTGGGATGCAAACTCAACGTTGAATACATTTCTACTCTATATCTGACATGGTACAGGTGTCTTCTTTTTGTTAAGCCCATAACCATGTGTCTGAGGTGGATACTTTAGTTTCAAAGTAGATTTGTTTAAGACTACCAAGAAACACTCTGTGTGACCCTGATTTAGCCCACTGCAGTAAAATGTTAATAGGAGAGAGCTATGATGTGCTGTGACAGGATTGTGATGTGGGCTACAGAGGGGAGAGCGAGAGAAGTGGGTTGTCTGTCTGCTGAAAGAGAGAGAGAGAGAGAAACACAGAGAGTGGAGAGAAATTTGACCTCAATAACTACAGTGGGATATGCGTCAACAGCAACCTTGGGAAAATCTTCTGCATTATCATTAACAGCAGACTCGTACATTTCCTCAGTGAAAACAATGCAAAAAAACACACACATTTCTTTCCTCAGGGCCGTGTGGTGAGACAGGGATGCAGTTTAAGCCCCACCCTCTTCAACATATATATCAATGAATTGGCGAGGGCACTAGAACATTCTGCAGCACCCGGCCTCACCCTACTAGAATCTGAAGTCAAATGTCTACTGTTTGCTGATGATCTGGTGCTTCTGTCACCAACCAAGGAGGGCCTACAGCAGCACCTAGATCTTCTGCACAGATTCTGTCAGACCTGGGCCCTGACAGTAAATCTCAGAAAGAGAAAAATAATGGTGTTCCAAAAAAGGTCCAGTTGCCAGGACCACAAATACAAATTCCATCTAGACACCGTTGCCCTAGAGCACACAACAAACTATACACACCTCAGCCTAAACATCAGTGCCACAGGTAACTTCCACAAAGCTGTGAACGATCTGAGAGACAAGGCAAGAAGGGCCTTCTATGCCATCAAAAGGAACATAAAATTCGACATACCAATTAAGATCTGGCTAAAATACTTGAATCAGTTATAGAACCCATTGCCCTTTATGGTTCTGAGGTCTGGGGTCCGCTCACCAACCAAGAATTCACAAAATGGGACAAACACCAAATTGAGACTCTGCATGCAAAATTCTGCAAAAACATCCTCCGTGTACAATGTAAAACACCAAATAATGCATGCAGAGCAGAATTAGGCCGATACCCGCTAATCATCAAAATCCAGAAAAGTGCTGTTAAAATCTACAACCACCTAAAAGGAAGCGATTCCCAAACCTTCCATAACAAAGCCATCACCTACAGAGAGATGAACTTGGAGAAGAGTCCCCTAAGCAAGCTGGTCCTGGGGCTCTGTTCACAAACACAAACAGACCCCACACAGCCCCAGGACAACAACACAATTAGACCCAACCAAATCATGAGAAAACAAAAAGAGAATTACTTGACACATTGGAAAGAACAAACAGAAAAACAGAGCAAACTAGAATGCTATTTGGCCCTAAACAGAGAGTACACAGTGGCAGAATACCTGACCACTGTGACTGACCCAAACTTAAGGAAAGCTTTGACTATGTACAGACTCAGTGAGCATAGCCTTGCTATTGAGAAAGGCCGCCGTAGGCAGACCTGGCTCTCAAGAGAAGACAGGCTATGTGCACACTGCCCACAAAAGGAGGTGGAAACTGAGCTGCACTTCCTAACCTCCTGCCAAATGTATGACCATATTAGAGACACATATTTACCTCAGATTACACAGATCCACAAAGAATTAGAAAACAAACCCAATTTTGATAAACTCCCTTATCTACTGGGTGAAAAACCACAGTGTGCAATCACAGCAGCAAGATGTGTGACCTGTTGCCACAAGAAAAGGGCAACCAGTGAAGAACAAACACCATTGTAAATACAACCCATATTTATGTTGATTTATTTTCCCATTTGTACTTTAACTATTTGCACATTGTTACAACACTGTATATATACATAATATGACATTTGAAATGTCTTTATTCTTTTGGAACTTCTGAGTGTAATGTTTCCTGTTCATATTTATTGTTTATTTCACTTTAGTTTATTATCTACTTCACTTGCTTTGGCAATGTTAACACACGTTTCCCATGCCAATAAAGCCCTTTGAATTGAAATTGAAATTGAAATTGAAAATTTAATTGAGAGAGTTTATTGTGAAAGCTGGTCCCAGCATCAACCTTTGTGTGAAGCAGAACTGGGGGTAAATTGAGGCACTTATCTCAGTGGGAGGAGAGACCCAATATTGATGGGACTGTTTTTCCCCTTCCTCACACCTCAGAGAAAAGCACCCAGCTGGAGTCCTGAGGGGGAGGACAGGGTGAATAAGAGAATTGGAGTTGTTGTTTTAGTTTTATATTACCCCACGCAGGTCAAACTATTTCCTCTGCAGTTTAACATGTAGAGTTCTATGGTCATTTCAGTTGATGGGCCACAAATAGCACCCTATTCCCTATATAGTACACTACTTTAGACCAGAGCCCTATGACACCCTATTCCCTATATAGTGCACTACTTTAGACCAGAGCCCTATGACACCCTATTCCCTATATAGTGCACTACTTTAGACCAGAGCCCTATGACACCCTATTCCCTATATAGTGCACTACTTTAGACCAGAGCCCTATGGCACGCTATTCCCTATATAGTGCACTACTTTAGACCAGAGCCCTATGGCACCCTATTCCCTATATAGTACACTACTTTAGACCAGAGCCCTATGACACCCTATTCCCTATATAGTGCACTACTTTAGACCAGAGCCCTATGACACCCTATTCCCTATATAGTGCACTACTTTAGACCAGAGCCCTATGACACCCTATTCCCTATATAGTACACTACTTTAGACCAGAGCCCTATGGCTCCCTATGCCCTATATAGTACACTACTTTAGACCAGAGCCCTATAACACCCTATTCCCTATATAGTACACTACTTTAGACCAGAGCCCTATGACACCCTATTCCCTATATAGTACACTACTTTAGACCAGAGCCCTATGACACCCTATTCCCTATATAGTGCACTACTTTAGACCAGAGCCCTATGACACCCTATTCCCTATATAGTGCACTACTTTAGACCAGAGCCCTATGACACCCTATTCCCTATATAGTGCACTACTTTAGACCAGAGCCCTATGACACCCTATTCCCTATATAGTACACTACTTTAGACCAGAGCCCTATGACACCCTATTCCCTATATAGTGCACTACTTTAGACCAGAGCCCTATGACACCCTATTCCCTATATAGTGCACTACTTTAGACCAGAGCCCTATGGCACCCTATTCCCTATATAGTGCACTACTTTAGACCAGAGCCCTATGGCACCCTATTCCCTATATAGTGCACTACTTTAGACCAGAGCCCTATGACACCCTATTCCCTATGTAGTGCACTACTTTAGACCAGAGCCCTATTCCCTATATAGTGCACTACTTTAGACCAGAGCCCTATGACACCCTATTCCCTATATAGTGCACAACTTTAGACCAGAGCCCTATGACACCCTATTCCCTATATAGTGCACTACTTTAGACCAGAGCCCTATGACACCCTATTCCCTATATAGTGCACTACTTTAGACCAGAGCCCTATGACACCCTATTCCCTATATAGTGCACTACTTTAGACCAGAGCCCTATGACACCCTATTCCCTATATAGTGCACTACTTTAGACCAGAGCCCTATGACACCCTATTCCCTATATAGTGCACTACTTTAGACCAGAGCCCTATGACACCCTATTCCCTATATAGTGCACTACTTTAGACCAGAGCCCTATGACACCCTATTCCCTATATAGTGCACTACTTTAGACCAGAGCCCTATGACACCCTATTCCCTATATAGTGCACTACTTTAGACCAGAGCCCTATGACACCCTATTCCCTATATAGTGCACTACTTTAGACCAGAGCCCTATGACACCCTATTCCCTATATAGTGCACTACTTTAGACCAGAGCCCTATGACACCCTATTCCCTATATAGTGCACTACTTTAGACCAGAGCCCTATGACACCCTATTCCCTATATAGTGCACTACTTTAGACCAGAGCCCTATGACACCCTATTCCCTATATAGTACACTACTTTAGACCAGAGCCCTATGACACCCTATTCCCTATATAGTGCACTACTTTAGACCAGAGCCCTATGACACCCTATTCCCTATATAGTACACTACTTTAGACCAGAGCCCTATGACACCCTATTCCCTATATAGTACACTACTTTAGACCAGAGCCCTATGACACCCTATTCCCTATATAGTACACTACTTTAGACCAGAGCCCTATGACACCCTATTCCCTATATAGTGCACTACTTTAGACCAGAGTTCTATAAAGTGAATATGGTTCCATTTGGGACACAGCCTAGTTCCAAAAGGGTTCTTCGGCTGTCCCCATCTGAGAACCCTTCTTGGTTCCAGGCAGAACTCTTTTGGGTTCCATGTAGAACCCCCTGGAACCAAAAGGGTTCTACCTGGAACCAAAAAGGATTCTCAGATGGGGACAGCCGAAGAACCCTTTTGGAACGCTTTTATCTAAGAGTATAGGCTGTGTCCCAAATGAAACCATATTCACTTTATAGAACTTTATTGAAGGTGTCGTCCCAGCCATTTCAAATACTAAATAGAAACTATTTGCAAAACGTGGACTTTTGGCCTTTTTACATTGAAACTATTTAAATGTGAGGGAACTCGTTGGCTTGTCTAAATCCTGGTGAGGACCTGGGATGACATCTTTCTCTCTCTCTCTCTCTCTCTCTCAATTCAATTTAAGGGCTGTATTGGCATGGGAAACATATGATAACATTGCCAAAGCAAGTGAAGTCTCTCTCTCTCCCTCCCTCTCCCCTCCTCTCTCCCCCTCTCTACTGGACGATGACAGGATAAGTCTGGATGAGTCCCAGCTCTGTTCTAAACAAAACTGAGGGACTTAACCTTGTTAAACTGGACCTCATCCAATCTGGCTTAACGCCAGGGCCCTGAGCCCGTAAGACCGGAGGACCAGGCCAGAAACCGCCTGCTTGGCAAACAGCTTGCCCTGATTTGTCACTCTCCACCCCCTCCAACCTTCCACCTCTAAAAAAAATGATTCCTGGATTATCTTCCATAAAATCCCTCCGCATTAATAAATACATCCAACGCTGACCCAGTCTTCGGCATGACACAACATGCAGGGTGGTTATAGTTCCAGTACTGTTATATCTTTACAGAGATGCTATGCTATGCTATGCTATACGATGCTATGCTATGCTATGCGATGCTATGCTATGCTATGCTATGCCATGCTATGCTATGCGATGCTATGCTATGCGATGCTATGCTATGCTATGCTATGCTATGCTATACTATAGACAGACTGAGTGGAAACAATATTATTATCGTGTACCCCATTTAGCATACACTACCAGTCAAAAGTTTGGACACACCTACTCATTCCAGGGTTTTTCTTTATTTTTACTATTTTTTACATTGTAGAATAATAGTGAAGACATCAAAACTATGAAATAACACATATGGAATCATGTAGTAACCAAAAAAGTGATAAACTAATCAAAATATAATTTAGATTTTAGATTCTTCAAAGTAGCCAAATTTGAGATTTTTGGTTCCAACTGCTGTGTCTTTGTGAGACGCAGAGTAGGTGAACGGATGGATTATCTCCGCATGTGTAGTTCCCACCGTAAAATCAAATCAAATTGATTTGCCATATTGTCACCGATTCAGCCGAGGCTGCTCTTCCTCCTTGCTCGGGCAGGCTTCGGCGTTCGTCGTCCCCGGAGTACTAGCTGCCAACGATCGATGTTTCTGTGTTCTACTTGTTTTGTCTTCATTGTTCACACCTGGTTCCCATTATGTCTATGATTTGGTCCCTATTTAACCCTCTGGCTCCCACTGTGATATGTGCCTGTTTGTTCTATGTTTGGTGTTATCGACTGGTGAGCGGGATTTGTCCTCCCTGCGTGGAGATTATGTTCATCATGCACTACCCTCTGTAGTGCCTTGCGGTCGGAGGCCGAGCAGTTGCCATACCAGGCGGTGATGCAACCAGTCAGGATGCTCTCGATGGTGCAGCTGTATAACTTTTTGAGGATCTGAGGAC
>NW_028162357.1:0-12500 GCF_964263955.1 Coregonus lavaretus | reverse complement strand
GGGAATACGGTGCCTCGGGAAGCATCCTCTGTCTCATGGATTATATAGGGAATACGGTGCCTCGGGAAGCATCCTCTGTCTCATGGATTATATAGGGAATACGGTGCCTTGGGAAGCATCCTCTGTCTCATGGATTATATAGGGAATACGGTGCCTCGGGAAGCATCCTCTGTCTCATGGATTATATAGGGAATACGGTGCCTCGGGAAGCATCCTCTGTCTCATGGATTATATAGGGAATACGGTGCCTCGGGAAGCATCCTCTGTCTCATGGATTATATAGGGAATACGGTGCCTCGGGAAGCATCCTCTGTCTCATGGATTATGAAAGGAAAAGTGTTGCTGTGTACATTTGTTTATCAACTTTTCTACCGTTTCAATGAGTCTCTGAGTGATTCAGAATGAGTCTCCGAGTGATTCAGAATGAGTCTCTGAGTGATTCAGAATGAGTCTCTGAGTGATTCAGAATGAGTCTCTGAGTGATTCAGAATGAGTCTCTGAGTGATTCAGAATGAGTCTCTGAGTGATTCAGAATGAGTCTCTGAGTGATTCAGAATGAGTCTCTGAGTGATTCAGAGAGCCCGTTGACTCTCATGCCTATCTTGCTCTGTGTTGACGTTTAGTTCTGTGTGGGAGGGAGGGAACAGATTATCACCACAAACTCAAATAAATACAAATGTTTTTGTCTGCTGTGAAAACAACTGTTTAAATATCTCCATTTAATCCTCTTAAACAACAACAGACACAAACAAACATCCAACAACATTTACATTTTTTTTTTGCAAACGCTCTTATCCAGAGCGACTTACAAATTGGTGCATTCACCTTGTAGCCAGTGGGACAACCACTTTACCATTTTTTTTTTTTTTTTTTTGGGGGGTGGGGTAAGTGGGGGTAGAAAGATTACTTTATCCTATCCCAGGTATTCCTTAAAGAGGTGGGGTTTCAAGTGTCTCCGGAAGGTGGTGAGTGACTCCGCTGTCCTGGCTTCGTGAGGGAGCTTGTTCCACCATTGGGGTGCCAGAGCAGCGAACAGTTTTGACTGGGCTGAGCGGGAACTGTGCTTCCGCAGAGGTAGGGGGGCCAACAGGCCAGAGGTGGATGAACGTAGTGCCCTCGTTTGGGTGTAGGAACAGAGCCTGAAGGTACGGAGGTGCCGTTCCCCTCACAGCTCCGTAGGCAAGCACCATGGTCTTGTAGCAGATGCGAGCTTCAACTGGAAGCCAGTGGAGTGTGCGGAGGAGCGGGGTGACGTGAGAGAACTTGGGAAGGTTGAACACCAGACGGGCACGGCGTTCTGGATGAGTTGTAGGGGTTTAATGGCACAGGCAGGGAGCCCAGCCAACAGCGAGTTGCAGTAATCCAGACGGGAGATGACAAGTGCCTGGATTAGGACCTGTGCCGCTTCCTGTGTATGGCAGGGTCGTACTCTCCGAATGTTGTAGAGCATGAACCTACAGGATCGGGTCACCGCCTTGATGTTAGCGGAGAACGACAGGGTGTTGTCCAGGGTCACGCCAAGGCTCTTTGCACTCTGGGAGCAGGACACAACGGAGTTGTCAACCGTGATGGCGAGATCATGGAACGGGCAGTCCTTCCCCCTCAGCCTCTCTCTCTCTCTCACCCTCAGCCTCTCTCTTTCTCCCCCTCAGCCTCTCTCTCTCCCCCCCTCAGCCTCTCTCTCTCTCCCCCCCTCAGCCTCTCTCTCTCTCTCTCCCCCTCAGCCTCTCTCTCTCTCTCCCCCTCAGCCTCTCTCTCTCTCTCTCCCCCTCTTCTTCTCTCTCTCTCTCCCCCTCAGCCTCTCTCTCTCTCCCCTCAGCCTCTCTCTCTCTTCCCCTCAGCTTCTCTCTCTCTCCCCCTCAGCCTCTCTCTCTCCCCCTCAGTCTCTCTCTCTCTTCCCCTCAGCTTCTCTCTCTCTCCCCCTCAGCCTCTCTCTCTCCCCCTCAGTCTCTCTCTCTCTCCCCCTCAGCCTCTCTCTCTCCCCCTCAGCCTCTCTCTCTCTCCCCTCAGCCTCTCTCTCTCTTCCCCTCAGCTTCTCTCTCTCTCCCCCTCAGCCTCTCTCTCTCCCCCTCAGTCTCTCTCTCTCTTCCCCTCAGCTTCTCTCTCTCTCCCCCTCAGCCTCTCTCTCTCCCCCTCAGTCTCTCTCTCTCTCCCCCTCAGCCTCTCTCTCTCTCCCCCTCAGATTCCCTCTCTCTCCCCCTCAGCCTCTCTCTCTCCCCTCAGCCTCTCTCTCTCTCCCCCTCAGCCTCTCTCTCTCTCCCCCTCAGCCTCTCTCTCTCCCCCTCAGCCTCTCTCTTTCCCCCTCAGCCTCTCTCTCTCTCTCCCCCTCAGCCTCTCTCTCTCTCCCCCTCAGCCTCTCTCTCTCTCCCCCTCAGCCTCTCTCTCTCTCTCCCCTCAGCTTCTCTCTCTCTCCCCCTCAGCCTCTCTCTCTCTCCCCCTCAGCCTCTCTCGCTCTCCCCCTCAGCCTCTCTCTCTCCCCCTCAGCCTCTCTCTTTCCCCCTCAGCCTCTCTCTCTCTCTCCCCCTCAGCCTCTCTCTCTCTCCCCCTCAGCCTCTCTCTCTCTCCCCCTCAGCCTCTCTCTCTCTCTCCCCTCAGCTTCTCTCTCTCTCCCCCTCAGCCTCTCTCTCTCTCCCCCTCTTCTTCTCTCTCTCTCCCCCTCTGCCTCTCTCTCTCTCTCCCCTCAGCTTCTCTCTCTCTCCCCCTCAGCCTCTCCCTCTTACTGCCTAACTAAGACTCTCCTCCAGGGTTACAGAGACACAACTCGGTTACATCACACCAATCTATCTGAAAGATGAACATGAAGAGAAAACAGTTGAACTATTCTAAATCATTACTTATAGAAGTAGATTAACTAAATGGATCCGTCTGTTTTATTAGGGGTTTGCTGAGGATGGATGGAAGGCTGTGGAAAGCTGGTAAATGTATAGACAGACGGCTTTGGTAATGTTCTATAGACCATGCAGGAAGCTGGGGTGTATAAGACAATGGTAATAGCTGGGGTTAAGTCTATAGACTGGGCCTCCCTCCCTACAGTGTATTCAGTGTCAATAGAGGCACTAATATAAATCATGTGATAATGTAGCGAGCAGACAGACATCTCAGAGCAGAGACACTAAACAGAGAGAGAGAGCATCTCAGAGCAGAGACACTAAACAGAGAGAGAGAGAGCATCTAAGAGCAGAGACACTAAACAGAGAGAGAGAGCATCTCAGAGCAGAGACACTAAACAGAGAGAGAGAGAGCATCTCAGAGCAGAGACGCTAAACAGAGAGAGAGAGAGCATCTCAGAGCAGAGACACTAAACAGAGAGAGAGAGAGCATCTCAGAGCAGAGACACTAAACAGAGAGAGAGAGCATCTCAGAGCAGAGACACTAAACAGAGAGAGAGAGCATGTCAGAGCAGAGACACTAAACATAGAGAGAGATCATCTCAGAGACATTAAACAGAGAGAGAGAGCGCATCTCAGCTCAGAGACTAAACAGAGAGAGAGAGAGCATCTCAGAGCAGAGACACTAAACAGAGAGAGAGAGCATCTCAGAGCAGAGACACTAAACAGAGAGAGAGAGAGCATCTCAGAGACACTAAACAGAGAGAGAGAGCAAACCCAATTTTGATAAACTCCCATATCTACTGGGTGAAAAACCACAGTGTGCCATCACAGCTGCAAGATTTGTGACCTGTTGCCACAAGAAAAGGGCAACCAGTGAAGAACAAACACCATTGTAAATACAACCCATATTTATGTTTATTTATTTTCCCATTTGTACTTTAACTATTTGCACATTGTTACAACACTGTATATATACATAATATGACATTTGAAATGTCTTTATTCTTTTGAAACTTCTGAGTGTAATGTTTACTGTTAATATTTATTGTTTATTTCACTTTTGTTTACTATCTACTTCACTTGCTTTGGCAATGTTAACACACGTTTCCCATGCCAATAAAACCCTTAAATTGAAATTGAATTGAGAGCATCTCAGAGCAGAGACACTAAACAGAGAGAGAGACACTTCAAACAGGCTCATCTGTTGGATTCACCTGATCACGTATAGTAGTTATCAGTTGGATTCACCTGATCACGTATAGTGGTTATCAGTTGGATTCACCTGATCATGTATAGTGGTTATCAGTTGGATTCACCTGATCATGCATAATGGTTATCAGTTGGATTCACCTGATCATGTATAGTGGTTATCAGTTGGATTCACCTGATCATGTATAGTGGTTATCAGTTGGATTCACCTGATCATGTATATTGGTTATCAGTTGGATTCACCTGATCATGTATAATGGTTATCAGTTGGATTCACCTGATCATGTATAGTGGTTATCAGTTGGATTCACCTGATCATGTATAGTGGTTATCAGTTGGATTCACCTGATCATGTATAGTGGTTATCAGTTGGATTCACCTATCATGTATAGTGGTTATCAGTTGGATTCACCTGATCCTATATAGTGGTTATCAGTTGGATTCACCTGATCATGTATAGTGGTTATCAGTTGGATTCACCTGATCATGTATAGTGGTTATCAGTTGGATTCACCTGATCATGTATAGTGGTTATCAGTTGGATTCACCTGATCATGTATAGTGGTTATCAGTTGGATTCACCTGATCATGTATAGTGGTTATCAGTTGGATTCACCTGATCATGTATATTGGTTATCAGTTGGATTCACCTGATCATGTATAGTGGTTATCAGTTGGATTCACCTGATCATGTATAGTGGATATCAGTTGGATTCACCTGATCATGTATAGTGGTTATCAGTTGGATTCACCTGATCATGTATAGTGGTTATCAGTTGGATTCACCTGATCATGTATAGTGGTTATCAGTTGGATTCACCTGATCATGTATAGTGGTTATCAGTTGGATTCACCTGATCATGTATAGTGGTTATCAGTTGGATTCACCTGATCATGTATAGTGGTTATCAGTTGGATTCACCTGATCATGTATAGTGGTTATCAGTTGGAGTCACCTGATCATGTATAGTGGTTATCAGTTGGATTCACCTGATCATGTATAGTGGTTATCAGTTGGATTCACCTGATCATGTATAGTGGTTATCAGTTGGATTCACCTGATCATGTATAGTAGTTATCAGTTGGATTCACCTGATCATGTATAGTGGTTATCAGTTGGATTCACCTGATCATGTATAGTGGTTATCAGTTGGATTCACCTGATCATGTATAGTGGTTATCAGTTGGATTCACCTGATCATGTATAGTGGTTATCAGTTGGATTCACCTGATCATGTATAGTGGTTATCAGTTGGATTCACCTGATCATGTATAGTGGTTATCAGTTGGATTCACCTGATCATGTATAGTGGTTATCAGTTGGATTCACCTGATCCTATATAGTGGTTATCAGTTGGATTCACCTGATCATGTATAGTGGTTATCAGTTGGATTCACCTGATCATGTATAGTGGTTATCAGTTGGATTCACCTGATCATGTATAGTGGTTATCAGTTGGATTCACCTGATCATGTATAGTGGTTATCAGTTGGATTCACCTGATCATGTATAGTGGTTATCAGTTGGATTCACCTGATCATGTATAGTGGTTATCAGTTGGATTCACCTGATCATGTATAGTGGTTATCAGTTGGATTCACCTGATCATGTATAGTGGTTATCAGTTGGATTCACCTGATCATGTATAGTGGTTATCATGCAGCTTGTATGTGGGTCCTGTAAGAATAACTAAGAAGAAAAAACGACTTAGAAATAGATTCCAGGCCTCCACAACTTCAACAGAAACTCTTAGAAATAGATTCCAGGCCTCCACAACTTCAACAGAAACTCTTAGAAAATAGATTCCAGGCCTCCACAACTTCAACAGAAACTCTTAGAAATAGATTCCAGGCCTCCACAACTTCAACAGAAACTCTTCATTTAAATGTGGATTGAGCCACCCTGCTGGCCTGGAGCCTCAGACCAGCCCAGAACAGACGCACCTTCCATCCATCCATCCACCACAGGGATCAATGCAGCCTAATTAAAAGAAGCATTAGCATTACTATTCCTCCCTCCCTGCCTGATAGATAGGCAGACAGCACTGACAGTTGTACCCTCATGGATCCAGTAGTTACCATTTGCCATTTGGGACACACCCCTGTGTGTCTGTCTGTCTGCCTAGCTGTCTGCCTGTCGTCTGTCTGCCTGTCTGTCTGTCTGTCTGTCTGCCTGCCTGTCTGTCTGTCTGTCTGTCTGTCTGTCTGCCTGTCATCTGTCTGTCTGTCTGTCTGTCTGTCTGTCTGCCTAGCTGTCTGCCTGTCATCTGTCTGTCTGCCTAGCTGTCTGCCTGTCATCTGTCTGTCTGCCTGTCTGTATGCCTAGCTGTCTGCCTATCATCTGTCTGTCTGCCTCTCCGTCTGCCTAGCTGTCTGCCTGTCATCTGTCTGTCTGCCTGTCTGCCTGCCTAGCTGTCTGCCTGTCATCTGTCTGTCTGCCTGTCTGTATGCCTAGCTGTCTGCCTATCATCTGTCTGTCTGCCTGTCTGTCTGCCTAGCTGTCTGCCTGTCATCTGTCTGTCTGCCTAGCTGTCTGCCTGTCATCTGTCTGTCTGCCTGTCTGTCTGCCTAGCTGTCTGCCTGTCATCTGTCTGTCTGCCTAGCTGTCTGCCTGTCATCTGTCTGTCTGCCTAGCTGTCTGCCTGTCATCTGTCTGTCTGCCTGTCTGTCTGCCTAGCTGTCTGCCTGTCATCTGCCTGCCTGTCTGTGTGTCTGCCTGCCTGTCTGCCTGTCATCTGTCTGTCTGCCTGTCTGTCTGTCTGCCTAGCTGTCTGCCTGTCATCTGTCTGTCTGCCTGTCTGTCTGCCTGTCTGTCTGTCTGCCTAGCTGTCTGCCTGTCATCTGCCTGCCTGTCTGTGTGTCTGCCTGCCTGTCTGCCTAGCTGTCTGTCTGCCTAGCTGTCTGCCTGTCATCTGCCTGCCTGTCTGTGTGTCTGCCTAGCTGTCTGCCTGTCATCTGTCTGTCTGCCTGTCTGTCTGTCTGCCTAGCTGTCTGCCTGTCATCTGTCTGTCTGTCCGTCCGCCCGCCCGTCCGCCTGTCTGCCTGTCTGTCATTCTGTCTGGGAGGTTAAAATGGAGCGCTGGCAGGGAGGAAGGAGGGCTGGGGGTGGCAGCGGTGGGAAGCTGGGAAGCTGGCAGGGAGGAAGGAGGGCTGGGGGTGGCAGCGGTGGGAAGCTGGGAAGCTGGCAGGGAGGAAGGAGGGCTGGGGGTGGCAGCGGTGGGAAGCTGGGAAGCTGGCAGGGAGGAAGGAGGGCTGGGGGTGGCAGCGGTGGGAAGCTGGGAAGCCTGTCAGTAAAGGCTCCAGTAGTGATGAAACAGAACTATTCCAGGTTCTGCCAGTCACTGGTAAGATGAAGTCTTGAACTGCAGACTCTCATCACAAACCTGCCAGTTACTCTGGCCTCTAGATACTGTCCCTTTTCCCTGCCAGTTACTCTAGCCTCTAGATACTGTCCCTTTTCCCTGCCAGTTACTCTAGCCTCTAGATACTGTCCCTTTTCCCTGCCAGTTACTCTGGCCTCTAGATACTGTCCCTTTTCCCTGCCAGTTACTCTGGCCTCTAGATACTGTCCCTTTTCCCTGCCAGTTACTCTGGCCTCTAGATACTGTCCCTTTTCCCTGCCAGTTACTCTAGCCTCTAGATACTGTCCCTTTTCCCTGCCAGTTACTCTGGCCTCTAGATACTGTCCCTTTTCCCTGCCAGTTACTCTGGCCTCTAGATACTGTCCCTTTTCCCTGCCAGTTACTCTAGCCTCTAGATACTGTCCCTTTTCCCTGCCAGTTACTCTGGCCTCTAGATACTGTCCCTTTTCCCTGCCAGTTACTCTAGCCTCTAGATACTGTCCCTTTTCCCTGCCAGTTACTCTAGAGTTTAGATACTGTCCCTTTTCCCTGCCAGTTACTCTGGCCTCTAGATACTGTCCCTTTTCCCTGCCAGTTACTCTAGCCTCTAGATACTGTCCCTTTTCCCTGCCAGTTACTCTAGCCTCTAGATACTGTCCCTTTTCCCTGCCAGTTACTCTAGCCTCTAGATACTGTCCCTTTTCCCTGCCAGTTACTCTGGCCTCTAGATACTGTCCCTTTTCCCTGCCAGTTACTCTAGCCTCTAGATACTGTCCCTTTTCCCTGCCAGTTACTCTGGCCTCTAGATACTGTCCCTTTTCCCTGCCAGTTACTCTAGCCTCTAGATACTGTCCCTTTTCCCTGCCAGTTACTCTAGCCTCTAGATACTGTCCCTTTTCCCTGCCAGTTACTCTGGCCTCTAGATACTGTCCCTTTTCCCTGCCAGTTACTCTAGCCTCTAGATACTGTCCCTTTTCCCTGCCAGTTACTCTAGCCTCTAGATACTGTCCCTTTTCCCTGCCAGTTACTCTGGCCTCTAGATACTGTCCCTTTTCCCTGCCAGTTACTCTGGCCTCTAGATACTGTCCCTTTTCCCTGCCAGTTACTCTAGAGTTTAGATACTGTCCCTTTTCCCTGCCAGTTACTCTGGCCTCTAGATACTGTCCCTTTTCCCTGCCAGTTACTCTGGCCTCTAGATACTGTCCCTTTTCCCTGCCAGTTACTCTGGCCTCTAGATACTGTCCCTTTTCCCTGCCAGTTACTCTGGCCTCTAGATACTGTCCCTTTTCCCTGCCAGTTACTCTAGCCTCTAGATACTGTCCCTTTTCCCTGCCAGTTACTCTGGCCTCTAGATACTGTCCCTTTTCCCTGCCAGTTACTCTGGCCTCTAGATACTGTCCCTTTTCCCTGCCAGTTACTCTGGCCTCTAGATACTGTCCCTTTTCCCTGCCAGTTACTCTGGCCTCTAGATACTGTCCCTTTTCCCTGCCAGTTACTCTAGCCTCTAGATACTGTCCCTTTTCCCTGCCAGTTACTCTAGCCTCTAGATACTGTCCCTTTTCCCTGCCAGTTACTCTAGCCTCTAGATACTGTCCCTTTTCCCTGCCAGTTACTCTGGCCTCTAGATACTGTCCCTTTTCCCTGCCAGTTACTCTGGCCTCTAGATACTGTCCCTTTTCCCTGCCAGTTACTCTAGCCTCTAGATACTGTCCCTTTTCCCTGCCAGTTTCTCTAGCCTCTAGATACTGTCCCTTTTCCCTGCCAGTTACTCTAGCCTCTAGATACTGTCCCTTTTCCCTGCCAGTTACTCTGGCCTCTAGATACTGTCCCTTTTCCCTGCCAGTTACTCTAGCCTCTAGATACTGTCCCTTTTCCCTGCCAGTTACTCTGGCCTCTAGATACTGTCCCTTTTCCCTGCCAGTTACTCTAGCCTCTAGATACTGTCCCTTTTCCCTGCCAGTTACTCTGGCCTCTAGATACTGTCCCTTTTCCCTGCCAGTTACTCTAGAGTTTAGATACTGTCCATTTTCCCTGCCAGTTACTCTAGACTCTAGATACTGTCCCTTTTCCCTGCCAGTTACTCTAGCCTCTAGATACTGTCCCTTTTCCCTGCCAGTTACTCTGGCCTCTAGATACTGTCCCTTTTCCCTGCCAGTTACTCTAGAGTTTAGATACTGTCCATTTTCCCTGCCAGTTACTCTGGCCTCTAGATACTGTCCCTTTTCCCTGCCAGTTACTCTGGCCTCTAGATACTGTCCCTTTTCCCTGCCAGTTACTCTAGCCTCTAGATACTGTCCCTTTTCCCTGCCAGTTACTCTAGCCTCTAGATACTGTCCCTTTTCCCTGCCAGTTACTCTGGCCTCTAGATACTGTCCCTTTTCCCTGCCAGTTACTCTAGCCTCTAGATACTGTCCCTTTTCCCTGCCAGTTACTCTGGCCTCTAGATACTGTCCCTTTTCCCTGCCAGTTACTCTAGCCTCTAGATACTGTCCCTTTTCCCTGCCAGTTACTCTGGCCTCTAGATACTGTCCCTTTTCCCTGCCAGTTACTCTAGCCTCTAGATACTGTCCCTTTTCCCTGCCAGTTACTCTGGCCTCTAGATACTGTCCCTTTTCCCTGCCAGTTACTCTAGCCTCTAGATACTGTCCCTTTTCCCTGCCAGTTACTCTGGCCTCTAGATACTGTCCCTTTTCCCTGCCAGTTACTCTAGCCTCTAGATACTGTCCCTTTTCCCTGCCAGTTACTCTAGCCTCTAGATACTGTCCCTTTTCCCTGCCAGTTACTCTAGCCTCTAGATACTGTCCCTTTTCCCTGCCAGTTACTCTGGCCTCTAGATACTGTCCCTTTTCCCTGCCAGTTACTCTGGCCTCTAGATACTGTCCCTTTTCCCTGCCAGTTACTCTAGCCTCTAGATACTGTCCCTTTTCCCTGCCAGTTACTCTAGCCTCTAGATACTGTCCCTTTTCCCTGCCAGTTACTCTAGCCTCTAGATACTGTCCCTTTTCCCTGCCAGTTACTCTGGCCTCTAGATACTGTCCCTTTTCCCTGCCAGTTACTCTGGCCTCTAGATACTGTCCCTTTTCCCTGCCAGTTACTCTAGCCTCTAGATACTGTCCCTTTTCCCTGCCAGTTACTCTGGCCTCTAGATACTGTCCCTTTTCCCTGCCAGTTACTCTAGCTCTAGATACTGTCCCTTTTCCCTGCCAGTTACTCTGGCCTCTAGATACTGTCCCTTTTCCCTGCCAGTTACTCTAGCCTCTAGATACTGTCCCTTTTCCCTGCCAGTTACTCTGGCCTCTAGATACTGTCCCTTTTCCCTGCCAGTTACTCTAGCCTCTAGATACTGTCCCTTTTCCCTGCCAGTTACTCTAGCCTCTAGATACTGTCCCTTTTCCCTGCCAGTTACTCTGGCCTCTAGATACTGTCCCTTTTCCCTGCCAGTTACTCTGGCCTCTAGATACTGCCCCTTTTCCCTGCCAGTTACTCTGGCCTCTAGATACTGTCCCTTTTCCCTGCCAGTTACTCTAGCCTCTAGATACTGTCCCTTTTCCCTGCCAGTTACTCTGGCCTCTAGATACTGTCCCTTTTCCCTGCCAGTTACTCTGGCCTCTAGATACTGTCCCTTTTCCCTGCCAGTTACTCTAGCCTCTAGATACTGTCCCTTTTCCCTGCCAGTTACTCTAGCCTCTAGATACTGTCCCTTTTCCCTGCCAGTTACTCTGGCCTCTAGATACTGTCCCTTTTCCCTGCCAGTTACTCTGGCCTCTAGATACTGTCCCTTTTCCCTGCCAGTTACTCTAGCCTCTAGATACTGCCCCTTTTCCCTGCCAGTTACTCTAGAGTTTAGATACTGTCCCTTTTCCCTGCCAGTTACTCTAGCCTCTAGATACTGCCCCTTTTCCCTGCCAGTTACTCTAGAGTTTAGATACTGTCCCTTTTCCCTGCCAGTTACTCTGGCCTCTAGATACTGTCCCTTTTCCCTGCCAGTTACTCTAGCCTCTAGATACTGTCCCTTTTCCCTGCCAGTTACTCTAGCCTCTAGATACTGTCCCTTTTCCCTGCCAGTTACTCTAGCCTCTAGATACTGTCCCTTTTCCCCTGCCAGTTACTCTGGCCTCTAGATACTGTCCCTTTTCCCTGCCAGTTACTCTGCCTCTAGATACTGTCCCTTTTCCCTGCCAGTTACTCTAGAGCCTCTAGATACTGTCCCTTTTCCCTGCCAGTTACTCTGGCCTCTAGATACTGTCCCTTTTCCCTGCCAGTTACTCTGGCCTCTAGATACTGTCCCTTTTCCCTGCCAGTTACTCTGGCCTCTAGATACTGTCCCTTTTCCCTGCCAGTTACTCTGGCCTCTAGATACTGTCCCTTTTTCCCTGCCATTACTCTGGCCTCGAGATACTGTCCCTTTTCCCCCAGTTACTCTAGCCTCTAGATACTGTCCCTTTTCCCTGCCAGTTACTCTGGCCTCTAGATACTGTCCCTTTTCCCTGCCAGTTACTCTAGAGTTTAGATACTGTCCCTTTTCCCTGCCAGTTACTCTGGCCTCTAGATACTGTCCCTTTTCCCTGCCAGTTACTCTAGAGTTTAGATACTGTCCCTTTTCCCTGCCAGTTACTCTGGCCTCTAGATACTGTCCCTTTTCCCTGCCAGTTACTCTGGCCTCTAGATACTGTCCCTTTTCCCTGCCAGTTACTCTAGCCTCTAGATACTGTCCCTTTTCCCTGCCAGTTACTCTGGCCTCTAGATACTGTCCCTTTTCCCTGCCAGTTACTCTGGCCTCTAGATACTGTCCCTTTTCCCTGCCAGTTACTCTGTCTCTATAACTGTCATACTGTCCTTTTTCCCTGCCAGTTACTCTAGCCTCTAGATACTGTCCATTTTCCCTGCCAGTTACTCTGGCCTCTAGATACTGTCCCTTTTCCCTGCCAGTTACTCTGGCCTCTAGATACTGTCCCTTTTCCCTGCCAGTTACTCTGGCCTCTAGATACTGTCCCTTTTCCCTGCCAGTTACTCTAGCCTCTAGATACTGTCCCTTTTCCCTGCCAGTTACTCTAGAGTTTAGATACTGTCCCTTTTCCCTGCCAGTTACTCTGGCCTCTAGATACTGTCCCTTTTCCCT
>NW_028162358.1:27500-46049 GCF_964263955.1 Coregonus lavaretus | reverse complement strand
CTATTCTACAGCACAATTCTATAGCACTATTCTACAGCTCTATTCCACAGCACTATTCAGACCAAATATAAAACATAGCTGACATGTTTCTTTCCCAGAAGTGTATAGATATCCTGCTGTGAAATGATGCTGTACTGTGGAAACATCAAAATGTTAACGCCTCACATTTGACAGCGTTGTCATTCGAACTGCCCATGTCTTGTAATGTGAGGCATTAGGGTTTTAAAGCGGGTAGAGCTGGTGTGTTTCAGGTCTTAATCTGGACTAAATTGCAATATTTGAGTGATGTTATCCTCCTCATGTTTCCTGCCTGTGTTCTGTTTCAGTCTTCTTAATCCCCCTGCTACACCAAACTGGATATGACATGTTGGTCATGGATCATCAATGTTCTGGCCAGGGAAAATAGGCTTTTTGTTTTCCATCTTCTCTCTGGTTAGAAGGCCCAGGGCTGCTTTAACGGTTGCCATGGTGTTTTGACATCAGTTGAAATGAAAATAAATGAGTCCAGGAAGTTAAGATGGGCTGTTGGCTGCTGAGTGGTGCTGTGGGGGGGGGGGGGGGGGGGGGGGGAAGTAATCCTCCAACAAGATGCTCCTCGCTCACTCCTTTCCTTTCCTTCCTTCCTTCATTAATTAATACACACGCACACAAACGGATGCATGAACACACACAACACACACACACACACACACACACACACAAATAAGTACGAGTGCGAGAAGAGGCCTTCTGTTTCAGTCCAAATATCCGGACCAAGGTCTGAGTAGACGACCACAGAGTCTGAAGGTAATCCCCCCGTGATGGGATGATCCAACACACAGAGGGGGAAACCAATGAATGACGCTGACCGTTTTGAACGTTACAGTACTTTCTCAGTACTTCGGCCATGTCATTTGGTTGATCTTTACTTCAATAGGACAATCTAAACTCATCGTAAAAACAAAGCAAGCTTTGTGCAGAGTTAGTTTGTGTGGATATTTGTATCTTGATATGAGTAAGTATTGCAGATCGTTAATCTCAGTCAAACAGTAATTGCTAATGAAGCGAATAAACAGGGGCCTAACGGACCAAGTCGGCTCCAGTACCACGTGGAGATGATCCATTAGAATCACACTCACAGGGCTTCCTGTCAGCACACTCAGATTAATGGACAAACACGGGAACACTGCTAGCATTACACATGCACTGCGAGAGATAGCGCTAGAGAAATATTAAACTGCATAGATATTGTATAGCTAAACTACTCAATACTTTCTATATCTCTCCTTTTCTCTCCTCCATCCTCCTCTCCTCTCCTCCATATTCTGTTCCCTCCTCTCCTGTCCTCCCCTTCCTCTTGTCTCCTCTTTTGTATTTAATGTTATGAAGGCGTGGGTGGGATGGCTACAGTATCAATGGTAATCCCTATCCTCCAAAGCTCCCCTCTCCTCCTACTCATCTTATTATTCTATGGTATTTAGCTGACTGCAGTTCTAAACTTTTATTGCTGTTTTATTTCATGTTTTATAACCCCTCTGTGAGTGATATTAGAACTGGGTGCAATATTAAAAATCACTTTTATACCAGAATCAGGCAGAAATATAAAAGCCAAGCTAATATAATTTAGAAATGGATGAGGGGAACTCAAAATTCATACATATGGAAATATTGCAGAGATTCTCTCAGTGCCATGTGAAATAGTGAGTGGCCAGAGTGCTGAAACCAGGGGTCTATGCAGCACACGTTGACCGTTGGTTGGATAGGCAGAAGGATCATTTGGGTGCAGATCCCTCCAATATTCACAGAGTAATCATGTCCACTGTTTTATTCATAATGCCCATCATGTCTCATCAAAGACAGTTAGTGGTCTGTGTTGTCCCTTTAAACCCACATGGGGGCCATTGTAGACCTGTTGCTGTGTGTGTGTGTGTGTGTGTGTGTGTGTGTGTGTGTGTGTGTGTGTGTGTGTGTGTGTGTGTGTGTGTGTGTGTGTGTGTGTGTGTGTGAAAGCACACGGCAATGCTTTGAATTAAAAGTTAAAATATTAAATATTGAAGGAAATATTAAATATTGAAGGGAATGTCAGTCCCCCTCAGCTCCTGCTTTCAATCCAAACTACAATGCAATGAGACCCTGATCAAATCACAGGGACACAGGAGGGAGCACAAAAAGAACACAGTTCAGATGTGAGGAACAGGGAGATAAGAGGAGAGACTAGGGTGAGAGACTAGGGTGAGAGACTAGGGGAAAGACTAGGGGAGAGACTAGGGGAGATAAGAGGAGAGACTAGGGGGAGAGACTAGGGGAGAGACTAGGGTGAGAGACTAGGGGAGAGACTAGGGTGAGAGACTAGGGTGAGAGACTAGGGGAGATAAGAGGAGAGACTAGGGTGAGAGACTAGGGGAGATACTAGGGTGAGAGACTAGGGGAGAGACTAGGGGAGAGACTAGGGTGAGAGACTAGGGGAGAGACTAGGGGAGAGACTAGGGGAGAGACTAGGGTGAGAGATTAGGGTGAGAGACTAGGGGAGATAAGAGGAGACACTAGGGGAGAGACTAGGGTGAGAGACTAGGGTGAGAGACTGGGGTGAGAGACCAGGGGAGATAAGAGGAGAGACTATGGGAGAGACTAGGGGAGAGACAAGAGGAGAGACTAGGGGAGAGACTACGGGAAAGACTAGGGGAGAGAAAAGGGGAGAGACTAGGGGAGAGACTAGGGGAGAGACTAGGGTGAGAGACTAGGGTGAGAGACTAGGGTGAGAGACTAGGGGAGATAAGAGGAGAGACTAGGGGAGAGACTAGAGGAGAGACTAGGGGAGAGACTAGGGTGAGAGACTAGGGGAGAGACTAGGGGAGAGACTAGGGGAGAGACTAGGGTGAGAGACTAGGGGAGAGACTAGAGGAGAGACTAGGGGAGAGACTAGGGGAGATAAGAGGAGAGACTAGGGGAGAGACTAGAGGAGAGACTAGGGGAGAGACTAGGGGAGATAAGAGGAGAGACTAGGGGGAGAGACTTGGGTGAGAGACTAGGGGAGAGACTAGGGGAGAGACTAGGGGAGAGACTAGAGGAGAGACTATGGGAGATATGAGGAGAGACTAGGGTGAGAGACTAGGGTGAGAGACTAGGGGAGAGACTAGGGGAGAGACTAGGGGAGATAAGAGGAGAGACTAGGGTGAGAGACTAGGGTGAGAGACTAGGGTGAGAGACTAGGGGAGAGACTAGGGGAGATAAGAGGAGAGACTAGGGTGAGAGACTAGGGTGAGAGACTAGGGGAGAGACTAGGGGAGAGACTAGGGGAGAGACTAGGGGAGAGACTAGGGGAGATAAGAGGAGAGACTAGGGTGAGAGACTAGGGGAGAGACTAGGGGAGAGACTAGGGGAGAGACTAGGGTGAGAGACTAGGGGAGATAAGAGGAGAGACTAGGGTGAGAGACTAGGGGAGAGACTAGGGGTGAGACTAGGGGAGAGACTAGGGTGAGAGACTAGGGGAGATAAGAGGAGAGACTAGGGGAGAGACTAGGGGAGAGACTAGGGTGAGAGACTAGGGGAGAGACTAGGGTGAGAGACTAGGGGAGAGACTAGGGGAGATACTAGGGGAGAGACTAGGGTGAGAGACTAGGGGAGATAAGAGGAGAGACTAGGGTGAGAGACTAGGGAAGAGACTAGGGGAGAGACTAGGGGAGAGACTAGGGTGAGAGACTAGAGGAGATACTAGGGGAGAGACTAGCGGAGAGACTAGGGGAGAGACTAGGGGAGAGACTAGGGGAGAGACTAGGGGAGAGACTAGGGGAGATAAGAGGAGAGACTAGGGTGAAAGACTAGGGGAGAGACTAGGGGAGATACTAGGGGAGAGACTAGAGGAGAGACTAGGGGAGAGACTAGGGGAGAGACTAGGGGAGAGACTAGGGGAAAGACTAGAGGAGAGACTAGGGGAGGGACTAGGGGAGAGACTAGGGGAGAGGAGAGACTGGGGGAGATAAGAGGAGAGACTAGGGGAGAGACTAGGGGAGAGACTAGGGAGAGAGACTAGGGGAGAGACTAGGGGAGAGACTACGGGAGAGACTAGGGGAGAGACTAGGGGAGAGACTAGGGGAGATAAGAGGAGAGACTAGGGTGAGAGACTAGGGTGAGAGACTAGAGGAGAGACTAGGGGAGATAAGAGGAGAGACTAGGGTGAGAGACTAGGGGAGAGACTAGGGGAGAGACTAGGGGAGAGACTAGAGGAGAGACTAGGGGAGAGACTAGAAGAGAGACTAGGGGAGAGACTAGGGGAGAGACTAGAGGAGAGACTAGGGGAGATAAGAGGAGAGACTAGGGTGAGAGACTAGGGGAGAGACTAGGGGAGAGACTAGGGGAGAGACTAGGGGAGATAAGAGGAGAGACTAGGGTCAGAGACTAGGGGAGAGACTAGGGGAGAGACTAGGGGAGAGAGGAGAGACTAGGGGAGAGACTAGGGTGAGAGAGTAGGGGAGAGACTAGGGGAGAGACTAGGGGAGAGACTAGGGGAGATAAGAGGAGAAACTAGGGGGGAGATAAGAGGAGAGACTAGGGGAGAGACTAGGGGAGAGACTAGGGTGAGAGACTAGGGGAGAGACTAGGGGAGAGACTAGGGTGAGAGACTAGGGTGAGAGACTAGTGGAGAGACTAGGGGAGAGACTAGGGGAGAGACTAGGTGAGAGACCAGAGGAGAGACTAGGGGAGAGACTAGGGGAGAAACTAGGGGAGAGACTAGAGGAGAGACTAGGGGAGATAAGAGGAGAGACTAGGGTGAGAGACTAGGGGAGAGACTAGGGGAGAGACTAGGGGAGAGACTAGGGGAGATACTAGGGGAGAGACTAGGGGAGAGACTAGGGGGAGAGACTAGGGGAGAGACTAGGGGAGAGACTAGGGTGAGAGACTAGGGGATAGACTAGGGGATAGACTAGGGGAGATACTAGAGGAGAGACTAGGGGAGAGACTAGGGTGAGAGACTAGGGGAGAGACTAGGGGAGAGACTATGGGAGAGACTAGGGGAGAGACTAGGGGAAATAAGAGGAGAGACTAGGGGAGAGACTAGGGGAGAGACTAGGGTGAGAGACTAGGGGAGAGACTAGGGGAGAGACTAGGGTGAGAGACTAGGGTGAGAGACTAGGCGAGAGACTAGGGGAGATACTAGGGGAGAGACTAGGGGAGAGACTAGGGGAGATAAGAGGAGAGACTAGGGGAGAGACTAGGGGAGAGACTAGGGGAGAGACTAGAGGAGAGACTAGGGGAGAGACTAGGGGAGAGACTAGGGGAGAGACTAGGGTGAGAGACTAGGGGAGAGACTAGGGGAGAGACTAGAGGAGAGACTAGGGGAGAGACTAGGGAGAGACTAGGGGAGAGACTAGGGTGAGAGACTAGGGGAGAGACTAGGGGAGAGACTAGGGGAGAGACTAGGGTGAGAGAATAGGGGAGAGACTAGGGGAGATACTAGGGGAGAGACTAGGGTGAGAGACTAGGGGAGATAAGAGGAGAGAATAGGGTGAGAGACTAGGGGAGAGACTAGGGGAGAGACTAGGGGAGAGACTAGGGTAAGAGACTAGAGGAGATACTAGTGGAGAGACTAGGGGAGAGACTAGGGGAGAGACTAGGGGAGAGACTAGGGGAGATACGAGGAGAGACTAGGGTGAGAGACTAGGGGAGAGACTAGGGGAGAGACTATGGGAGAGACTAGAGGAGAGACTAGGGGAGAGACTAGGGGAGAGACTAGGGGAAAGAGGAGAGACTAGGGGAGAGACTAGGGGAGAGACTAGGGGAGATAAGAGGAGAGACTAGGGGAGAGACTAGGGGAGAGACTAGAGGATATAAGAGGAGAGACTAGGGTGAGAGACTAGGGGAGAGACTAGGGGAGAGACTAGGGGAGAAACTAGGGGGGAGATAAGAGGAGAGACTAGGGGATATAAGCGGAGAGACTAGGGTGAGAGACTAGGGGAGAGACTATGGGATAGACTAGGGGAGAGACTAGAGGAGAGACTAGGGGAGAGACTAGGGTGAGAGACTAGGGGAGAGACTAGGGGAGAGACTATGGGAGAGACTAGGGGAGAGACTAGGGGAAATAAGAGGAGAGACTAGGGGAGAGACTAGGGGAGAGACTAGGGTGAGAGACTAGGGGAGAGACTAGGGGAGAGACTAGGGTGAGAGACTAGGGTGAGAGACTAGGCGAGAGACTAGGGGAGAGACAAGGGGAGAGACTAGGGGAGATAAGAGGAGAGACTAGGGGAGAGACTAGGGGAGAGACTAGGGGAGAGACTAGAGGAGAGACTAGGGGAGAGACTAGGGGAGAGACTAGGGGAGAGACTAGGGTGAGAGACTAGGGGAGAGACTAGGGGAGAGACTAGAGGAGAGACTAGGGGAGAGACTAGGGGAGAGACTAGGGGAGAGACTAGGGTGAGAGACTAGGGGAGAGACTAGGGGAGAGACTAGGGGAGAGACTAGGGTGAGAGACTAGGGGAGAGACTAGGGGTGATACTAGAGGAGAGACTAGGGGAGAGACTAGGGGAGAGACTAGGGGAAAGACTAGAGGAGAGACTAGGGGAGAGACTAGGGGAGAGACTAGGGGAGAGACTAGAGGAGATACTAGGGGAGATAAGAGGAGAGACTAGGGGAGAGACTAGGGGAGAGACTAGGGGAGACACTAGGGTAAGAGACTAGAGGAGATACTAGTGGAGAGACTAGGGGAGAGACTAGGGGAGAGACTAGGGGAGAGACTAGGGGAGAGACTAGGGGAGAAACTAGGGGGGAGATAAGAGGAGAGACTAGGGGAGATAAGCGGAGAGACTAGGGTGAGAGACTAGGGGAGAGACTAGGGGAGAGACTAGGGTGAGAGACTAGGGTGAGAGACTAGTGGAGAGACTAGGGGAGAGACTAGGGGAGAGACTAGGGGAGAGACTAAGGGAGAGACTAGGGGAGAGACTAGAGGAGAGACTAGAGGAGAGACTAGGGGAGATAAGAGGAGAGACTAGGGTGAGAGACTAGGGGAGAGACTAGGGGAGAGACTAGGGGAGAGACTAGTGGAGAGACTAGGGGAGAGACTAGGGGCGATAAGAGGAGAGACTAGGGGAGAGACTAGGGGAGAGACTAGGGGAGAGACTAGGGTGAGAGACTAGGGGAGAGTCTAGGGTGAGAGACTAGGGTGAGAGACTAGGGGAGAGACTAGGGGAGAGACTAGGGTGAGAGACTAGGGGAGAGACTAGGGTGAGAGACTAGGGGAGAGACTAGGGGTGAGACTAGGGGAGAGACTAGGGTGAGAGACTAGGGGAGATAAGAGGAGAGACTAGGGGAGAGACTAGGGGAGAGACTAGGGGAGAGACTAGGGTGAGAGACTAGGGGAGAGACTAGGGTGAGAGACTAGGGTGAGAGACTAGGGGAGAGACTAGGGGAGAGACTAGGGTGAGAGACTACGGGAGAGACTAGGGTGAGAGACTAGGGGAGAGACTAGGGGAGATACTAGGGGAGAGACTAGGGTGAGAGACTAGGGGAGATACGAGGAGAGACTAGGGTGAGAGACTAGGGGAGAGACTAGGGGAGAGACTAGGGGAGAGACTAGAGGAGAGACTAGGGGAGAGACTAGGGGAGAGACTAGGGGAAAGACTAGAGGAGAGACTAGGGGAGAGACTAGGGGAGAGACTAGGGGAGAGACTAGGGGAGAGACTAGGGGAAAGACTAGAGGAGAGACTAGGGGAGAGACTAGGGGAGAGACTAGGGGAGAGACTAGAGGAGATACTAGGGGAGATAAGAGGAGAGACTAGGGGAGAGACTAGGGGAGAGACTAGGGGAGAGACTAGAGGATATAAGAGGAGAGACTAGGGTGAGAGACTAGGGGAGAGACTAGGGGAGAGACTAGGGGAGAAACTAGGGGGGAGATAAGAGGAGAGACTAGGGGAGATAAGCGGAGAGACTAGGGTGAGAGACTAGGGGAGAGACTAGGGGATAGACTAGGGGAGAGACTAGAGGAGAGACTAGGGGAGAGACTAGGGTGAGAGACTAGGGGAGAGACTAGGGGAGAGACTATGGGAGAGACTAGGGGAGAGACTAGGGGAAATAAGAGGAGAGACTAGGGGAGAGACTAGGGGAGTGACTAGGGTGAGAGACTAGGGGAGAGACTAGGGGAGAGACTAGGGTGAGAGACTAGGGTGAGAGACTAGGCGAGAGACTAGGGGAGAGACTAGGGGAGAGACTAGGGGAGATAAGAGGAGAGACTAGGGGAGAGACTAGGGGAGAGACTAGGGGAGAGACTAGAGGAGAGACTAGGGGAGAGACTAGGGGAGAGACTAGGGGAGAGACTAGGGTGAGAGACTAGGGGAGAGACTAGGGGAGAGAGGAGAGACTAGGGGAGAGACTAGGGGAGAGACTAGGGGAGAGACTAGGGTGAGAGACTAGGGGAAAGACTAGGGGAGAGACTAGGGAAGAGACTAGGGTGAGAGACTAGGGGAGAGACTAGGGGAGAAACTAGGGGAGAGACTATGGTGAGAGACTAGGGGAGATAAGAGGAGAGAATAGGGTGAGAGACTAGGGGAGAGACTAGGGGAGAGACTAGGGGAGAGACTAGGGTAAGAGACTATAGGAGATACTTGTGGAGAGACTAGGGGAGAGACTAGGGGAGAGACTAGGGAAGAGACTAGGGGAGAGACTAGGGGAGATACGAGGAGAGACTAGGGTGAGAGACTAGGGGAGAGACTAGGGGAGAGACTAGGGGAGAGACTAGAGGAGAGACTAGGGGAGAGACTAGGGGAGAGACTAGGGGAGAGACTAGAGGAGATACTAGGGGAGATAAGAGGAGAGACTAGGGGAGAGACTAGGGGAGAGACTAGGGTGAGAGACTAGGGTGAGAGACTAGGGGAGAGACTAGGGGAGAGACTAGGGTGAGAGACTAGGGGAGAGACTAGGGTGAGAGACTAGGGGAGAGACTAGGGGAGATACTAGGGGAGAGACTAGGGTGAGAGA
Source organism: Coregonus lavaretus (assembly GCF_964263955.1). Lineage (NCBI taxonomy): Eukaryota > Metazoa > Chordata > Actinopteri > Salmoniformes > Salmonidae > Coregonus > Coregonus lavaretus. The sequence continues at coordinate 37,106 of NW_028162358.1, read as the reverse complement.
CTAGGGGAGATACGAGGAGAGACTAGGGTGAGAGACTAGGGGAGAGACTAGGGGAGAGACTAGGGGAGAGTCTAGAGGAGAGACTAGGGGAGAGACTAGGGGAGAGACTAGGGGAAAGACTAGAGGAGAGACTAGGGGAGAGACTAGGGGAGAGACTAGGGGAGAGACTAGGGGAGAGACTAGGGGAAAGACTAGAGGAGAGACTAGGGGAGAGACTAGGGGAGAGACTAGGGGAGAGACTAGAGGAGATACTAGGGGAGATAAGAGGAGAGACTAGGGGAGAGACTAGGGGAGAGACTAGGGGAGAGACTAGAGGATATAAGAGGAGAGACTAGGGTGAGAGACTAGGGGAGAGACTAGGGGAGAGACTAGGGGAGAAACTAGGGGGGAGATAAGAGGAGAGACTAGGGGAGATAAGCGGAGAGACTAGGGTGAGAGACTAGGGGAGAGACTAGGGCAAAGACTAGGGGAGAGACTAGAGGAGAGACTAGGGGAGAGACTAGGGTGAGAGACTAGGGGAGAGACTAGGGGAGAGACTATGGGAGAGACTAGGGGAGAGACTAGGGGAAATAAGAGGAGAGACTAGGGGAGAGACTAGGGGAGTGACTAGGGTGAGAGACTAGGGGAGAGACTAGGGGAGAGACTAGGGTGAGAGACTAGGGTGAGAGACTAGGCGAGAGACTAGGGGAGAGACTAGGGGAGAGACTAGGGGAGATAAGAGGAGAGACTAGGGGAGAGACTAGGGGAGAGACTAGGGGAGAGACTAGAGGAGAGACTAGGGGAGAGACTAGGGGAGAGACTAGGGGAGAGACTAGGGTGAGAGACTAGGGGAGAGACTAGGGGAGAGAGGAGAGACTAGGGGAGAGACTAGGGGAGAGACTAGGGGAGAGACTAGGGTGAGAGACTAGGGGAAAGACTAGGGGAGAGACTAGGGAAGAGACTAGGGTGAGAGACTAGGGGAGAGACTAGGGGAGATACTAGGGGATAGACTATGGTGAGAGACTAGGGGAGATAAGAGGAGAGAATAGGGTGAGAGACTAGGGGAGAGACTAGGGGAGAGACTAGGGGAGAGACTAGGGTAAGAGACTATAGGAGATACTTGTGGAGAGACTAGGGGAGAGACTAGGGGAGAGACTAGGGAAGAGACTAGGGGAGAGACTAGGGGAGATACGAGGAGAGACTAGGGTGAGAGACTAGGGGAGAGACTAGGGGAGAGACTAGGGGAGAGACTAGAGGAGAGACTAGGGGAGAGACTAGGGGAGAGACTAGGGGAGAGACTAGAGGAGATACTAGGGGAGATAAGAGGAGAGACTAGGGGAGAGACTAGGGGAGAGACTAGGGGAGAGACTAGGGTAAGAGACTAGAGGAGATACTAGTGGAGAGACTAGGGGAGAGACTAGGGGAGAGACTAGGGGAGAGACTAGGGGAGAGACTAGGGGAGAAACTAGGGGGGAGATAAGAGGAGAGACTAGGGGAGATAAGCGGAGAGACTAGGGTGAGAGACTAGGGGAGAGACTAGGGGAGAGACTAGGGGAGAGTCTAGAGGAGAGACTAGGGGAGAGACTAGGGGAGAGACTAGGGGAAAGACTAGAGGAGAGACTAGGGGAGAGACTAGGGGAGAGACTAGGGGAGAGACTAGGGGAGAGACTAGGGGAAAGACTAGAGGAGAGACTAGGGGAGAGACTAGGGGAGAGACTAGGGGAGAGACTAGAGGAGATACTAGGGGAGATAAGAGGAGAGACTAGGGGAGAGACTAGGGGAGAGACTAGGGGAGAGACTAGAGGATATAAGAGGAGAGACTAGGGTGTGAGACTAGGGGAGAGACTAGGGGAGAGACTAGGGGAGAAACTAGGGGGGAGATAAGAGGAGAGACTAGGGGAGATAAGCGGAGAGACTAGGGTGAGAGACTAGGGGAGAGACTAGGGCAAAGACTAGGGGAGAGACTAGAGGAGAGACTAGGGGAGAGACTAGGGTGAGAGACTAGGGGAGAGACTAGGGGAGAGACTATGGGAGAGACTAGGGGAGAGACTAGGGGAAATAAGAGGAGAGACTAGGGGAGAGACTAGGGGAGTGACTAGGGTGAGAGACTAGGGGAGAGACTAGGGGAGAGACTAGGGTGAGAGACTAGGGTGAGAGACTAGGCGAGAGACTAGGGGAGAGACTAGGGGAGAGACTAGGGGAGATAAGAGGAGAGACTAGGGGAGAGACTAGGGGAGAGACTAGGGGAGAGACTAGAGGAGAGACTAGGGGAGAGACTAGGGGAGAGACTAGGGGAGAGACTAGGGTGAGAGACTAGGGGAGAGACTAGGGGAGAGAGGAGAGACTAGGGGAGAGACTAGGGGAGAGACTAGGGGAGAGACTAGGGTGAGAGACTAGGGGAAAGACTAGGGGAGAGACTAGGGAAGAGACTAGGGTGAGAGACTAGGGGAGAGACTAGGGGAGATACTAGGGGATAGACTATGGTGAGAGACTAGGGGAGATAAGAGGAGAGAATAGGGTGAGAGACTAGGGGAGAGACTAGGGGAGAGACTAGGGGAGAGACTAGGGTAAGAGACTATAGGAGATACTTGTGGAGAGACTAGGGGAGAGACTAGGGGAGAGACTAGGGAAGAGACTAGGGGAGAGACTAGGGGAGATACGAGGAGAGACTAGGGTGAGAGACTAGGGGAGAGACTAGGGGAGAGACTAGGGGAGAGACTAGAGGAGAGACTAGGGGAGAGACTAGGGGAGAGACTAGGGGAGAGACTAGAGGAGATACTAGGGGAGATAAGAGGAGAGACTAGGGGAGAGACTAGGGGAGAGACTAGGGGAGAGACTAGGGTAAGAGACTAGAGGAGATACTAGTGGAGAGACTAGGGGAGAGACTAGGGGAGAGACTAGGGGAGAGACTAGGGGAGAGACTAGGGGAGAAACTAGGGGGGAGATAAGAGGAGAGACTAGGGGAGATAAGCGGAGAGACTAGGGTGAGAGACTAGGGGAGAGACTAGGGGAGAGACTAGGGGAGAGACTAGGGGAGAGACTAGAGGAGAGACTAGAGGAGAGACTAGGGGAGATAAGAGGAGAGACTAGGGTGAGAGACTAGGGGAGAGACTAGGGGAGAGACTAGGGGAGAGACTAGTGGAGAGACTAGGGGAGAGACTAGGGGAGATAAGAGGAGAGACTAGGGTGAGAGACTAGGGGAGAGACTAGGGGAGAGACTAGGGGAGAGACTAGTGGAGAGACTAGGGGAGAGACTAGGGGAGATAAGAGGAGAGACTAGGGGAGAGACTAGGGGAGAGACTAGGGGAGAGACTAGGGTGAGAGACTAGGGGAGAGTCTAGGGTGAGAGACTAGGGTGAGAGACTAGGGGAGAGACTAGGGGAGAGACTAGGGTGAGAGACTAGGGGAGAGACTAGGGTGAGACACTAGGGGAGAGACTAGGGGTGAGACTAGGGGAGAGACTAGGGTGAGAGACTAGGGGAGATAAGAGGAGAGACTAGGGGAGAGACTAGGGGAGAGACTAGGGGAGAGACTAGGGTGAGAGACTAGGGGAGAGACTAGGGTGAGAGACTAGGGTGAGAGACTAGGGGAGAGACTAGGGGAGAGACTAGGGTGAGAGACTAGGGGAGAGACTAGGGTGAGAGACTAGGGGAGAGACTAGGGGAGAGACTAGGGGAGAGACTAGTGGAGAGACTAGGGGATAGACTAGGGGAGATAAGAGGAGAGACTAGGGGAGAGACTAGGGGAGAGACTAGGGGAGAGACTAGGGTGAGAGACTAGGGGAGAGTCTAGGGTGAGAGACTAGGGTGAGAGACTAGGGGAGAGACTAGGGGAGAGACTAGGGTGAGAGACTAGGGGAGAGACTAGGGTGAGAGACTAGGGGAGAGACTAGGGGTGAGACTAGGGGAGAGACTAGGGTGAGAGACTAGGGGAGATAAGAGGAGAGACTAGGGGAGAGACTAGGGGAGAGACTAGGGGAGAGACTAGGGTGAGAGACTAGGGGAGAGACTAGGGTGAGAGACTAGGGTGAGAGACTAGGGGAGAGACTAGGGGAGAGACTAGGGTGAGAGACTAGGGGAGAGACTAGGGTGAGAGACTAGGGGAGAGACTAGGGGAGATACTAGGGGAGAGACTAGGGTGAGAGACTAGGGGAGATACGAGGAGAGACTAGGGTGAGAGACTAGGGGAGAGACTAGGGGAGAGACTAGGGGAGAGACTAGAGGAGAGACTAGGGGAGAGACTAGGGGAGAGACTAGGGGAAAGACTAGAGGAGAGACTAGGGGAGAGACTAGGGGAGAGACTAGGGGAGAGACTAGGGGAGAGACTAGGGGAAAGACTAGAGGAGAGACTAGGGGAGAGACTAGGGGAGAGACTAGGGGAGAGACTAGAGGAGATACTAGGGGAGATAAGAGGAGAGACTAGGGGAGAGACTAGGGGAGAGACTAGGGGAGAGACTAGAGGATATAAGAGGAGAGACTAGGGTGAGAGACTAGGGGAGAGACTAGGGGAGAGACTAGGGGAGAAACTAGGGGGGAGATAAGAGGAGAGACTAGGGGAGATAAGCGGAGAGACTAGGGTGAGAGACTAGGGGAGAGACTAGGGGATAGACTAGGGGAGAGACTAGAGGAGAGACTAGGGGAGAGACTAGGGTGAGAGACTAGGGGAGAGACTAGGGGAGAGACTATGGGAGAGACTAGGGGAGAGACTAGGGGAAATAAGAGGAGAGACTAGGGGAGAGACTAGGGGAGTGACTAGGGTGAGAGACTAGGGGAGAGACTAGGGGAGAGACTAGGGTGAGAGACTAGGGTGAGAGACTAGGCGAGAGACTAGGGGAGAGACTAGGGGAGAGACTAGGGGAGATAAGAGGAGAGACTAGGGGAGAGACTAGGGGAGAGACTAGGGGAGAGACTAGAGGAGAGACTAGGGGAGAGACTAGGGGAGAGACTAGGGGAGAGACTAGGGTGAGAGACTAGGGGAGAGACTAGGGGAGAGAGGAGAGACTAGGGGAGAGACTAGGGGAGAGACTAGGGGAGAGACTAGGGTGAGAGACTAGGGGAAAGACTAGGGGAGAGACTAGGGAAGAGACTAGGGTGAGAGACTAGGGGAGAGACTAGGGGAGAAACTAGGGGAGAGACTATGGTGAGAGACTAGGGGAGATAAGAGGAGAGAATAGGGTGAGAGACTAGGGGAGAGACTAGGGGAGAGACTAGGGGAGAGACTAGGGTAAGAGACTATAGGAGATACTTGTGGAGAGACTAGGGGAGAGACTAGGGGAGAGACTAGGGAAGAGACTAGGGGAGAGACTAGGGGAGATACGAGGAGAGACTAGGGTGAGAGACTAGGGGAGAGACTAGGGGAGAGACTAGGGGAGAGACTAGAGGAGAGACTAGGGGAGAGACTAGGGGAGAGACTAGGGGAGAGACTAGAGGAGATACTAGGGGAGATAAGAGGAGAGACTAGGGGAGAGACTAGGGGAGAGACTAGGGTGAGAGACTAGGGTGAGAGACTAGGGGAGAGACTAGGGGAGAGACTAGGGTGAGAGACTAGGGGAGAGACTAGGGTGAGAGACTAGGGGAGAGACTAGGGGAGATACTAGGGGAGAGACTAGGGTGAGAGACTAGGGGAGATACGAGGAGAGACTAGGGTGAGAGACTAGGGGAGAGACTAGGGGAGAGACTAGGGGAGAGTCTAGAGGAGAGACTAGGGGAGAGACTAGGGGAGAGACTAGGGGAAAGACTAGAGGAGAGACTAGGGGAGAGACTAGGGGAGAGACTAGGGGAGAGACTAGGGGAAAGACTAGAGGAGAGACTAGGGGAGAGACTAGGGGAGAGACTAGGGGAGAGACTAGAGGAGATACTAGGGGAGATAAGAGGAGAGACTAGGGGAGAGACTAGGGGAGAGACTAGGGGAGAGACTAGAGGATATAAGAGGAGAGACTAGGGTGAGAGACTAGGGGAGAGACTAGGGGAGAGACTAGGGGAGAAACTAGGGGGGAGATAAGAGGAGAGACTAGGGGAGATAAGCGGAGAGACTAGGGTGAGAGACTAGGGGAGAGACTAGGGCAAAGACTAGGGGAGAGACTAGAGGAGAGACTAGGGGAGAGACTAGGGTGAGAGACTAGGGGAGAGACTAGGGGAGAGACTATGGGAGAGACTAGGGGAGAGACTAGGGGAAATAAGAGGAGAGACTAGGGGAGAGACTAGGGGAGTGACTAGGGTGAGAGACTAGGGGAGAGACTAGGGGAGAGACTAGGGTGAGAGACTAGGGTGAGAGACTAGGCGAGAGACTAGGGGAGAGACTAGGGGAGAGACTAGGGGAGATAAGAGGAGAGACTAGGGGAGAGACTAGGGGAGAGACTAGGGGAGAGACTAGAGGAGAGACTAGGGGAGAGACTAGGGGAGAGACTAGGGGAGAGACTAGGGTGAGAGACTAGGGGAGAGACTAGGGGAGAGAGGAGAGACTAGGGGAGAGACTAGGGGAGAGACTAGGGGAGAGACTAGGGTGAGAGACTAGGGGAAAGACTAGGGGAGAGACTAGGGAAGAGACTAGGGTGAGAGACTAGGGGAGAGACTAGGGGAGATACTAGGGGATAGACTATGGTGAGAGACTAGGGGAGATAAGAGGAGAGAATAGGGTGAGAGACTAGGGGAGAGACTAGGGGAGAGACTAGGGGAGAGACTAGGGTAAGAGACTATAGGAGATACTTGTGGAGAGACTAGGGGAGAGACTAGGGGAGAGACTAGGGAAGAGACTAGGGGAGAGACTAGGGGAGATACGAGGAGAGACTAGGGTGAGAGACTAGGGGAGAGACTAGGGGAGAGACTAGGGGAGAGACTAGAGGAGAGACTAGGGGAGAGACTAGGGGAGAGACTAGGGGAGAGACTAGAGGAGATACTAGGGGAGATAAGAGGAGAGACTAGGGGAGAGACTAGGGGAGAGACTAGGGGAGAGACTAGGGTAAGAGACTAGAGGAGATACTAGTGGAGAGACTAGGGGAGAGACTAGGGGAGAGACTAGGGGAGAGACTAGGGGAGAGACTAGGGGAGAAACTAGGGGGGAGATAAGAGGAGAGACTAGGGGAGATAAGCGGAGAGACTAGGGTGAGAGACTAGGGGAGAGACTAGGGGAGAGACTAGGGGAGAGACTAGGGGAGAGACTAGAGGAGAGACTAGAGGAGAGACTAGGGGAGATAAGAGGAGAGACTAGGGTGAGAGACTAGGGGAGAGACTAGGGGAGAGACTAGGGGAGAGACTAGTGGAGAGACTAGGGGAGAGACTAGGGGAGATAAGAGGAGAGACTAGGGTGAGAGACTAGGGGAGAGACTAGGGGAGAGACTAGGGGAGAGACTAGTGGAGAGACTAGGGGAGAGACTAGGGGAGATAAGAGGAGAGACTAGGGGAGAGACTAGGGGAGAGACTAGGGGAGAGACTAGGGTGAGAGACTAGGGGAGAGTCTAGGGTGAGAGACTAGGGTGAGAGACTAGGGGAGAGACTAGGGGAGAGACTAGGGTGAGAGACTAGGGGAGAGACTAGGGTGAGACACTAGGGGAGAGACTAGGGGTGAGACTAGGGGAGAGACTAGGGTGAGAGACTAGGGGAGATAAGAGGAGAGACTAGGGGAGAGACTAGGGGAGAGACTAGGGGAGAGACTAGGGTGAGAGACTAGGGGAGAGACTAGGGTGAGAGACTAGGGTGAGAGACTAGGGGAGAGACTAGGGGAGAGACTAGGGTGAGAGACTAGGGGAGAGACTAGGGTGAGAGACTAGGGGAGAGACTAGGGGAGATACTAGGGGAGAGACTAGGGTGAGAGACTAGGGGAGATAAGAGGAGAGACTAGGGTGAGAGACTAGGGGAGAGACTAGGGGAGAGACTAGGGGAGAGACTAGGGTGAGAGACTAGAGGAGATACTAGGGGAGAGACTAGGGGAGAGACTAGGGGAGAGACTAGGGGAGAGACTAGGGGAGAGACTAGGTGAGAGACTAGGGGAGAGACTAGGTGAGATAAGAGGAGAGACTAGGGTGAAAGACTAGGGGAGAGACTAGGGGAGATACTAGGGGAGAGACTAGAGGAGAGACTAGGGGAGAGACTAGGGTGAGAGAGTAGGGGAGAGACTAGGGGAGAGACTAGGGGAGAGACTAGAGGAGAGACTAGGGGAGAGGCTAGGGAGAGAGACTAGGGGAGAGACTAGGGGAGAGACTATGGGAGAGACTAGGGGAGAGACTAGGGGAGATAAGAGGAGAGACTAGGGTGAGAGACTAGTGGAGAGACTAGGGGAGAGACAGGGGAGAGACTAGAGGAGAGACTAGGGGAGAGAGGAGAGACTATGGGAGAGACTAGGGTGAGAGACTAGAGGAGAGACTAGGGGAGATAAGAGGAGAGACTAGGGTGAGAGACTAGGGGAGAGACTAGGGGAGAGACTAGGGGAGAGACTAGAGGAGAGACTAGGGGAGAGACTAGAAGAGAGACTAGGGGAGAGACTAGAGAGAGACTAGAGGAGAGACTAGGGGAGATAAGAGGAGAGACTAGGGTGAGAGACTAGGGGAGAGACTAGGGGAGAGACTAGGGGAGAGACTAGGGGAGAAACTAGGGGAGATAAGAGGAGAGACTAGGGTGAGAGACTAGGGGAGAGACTAGGGGAGAGACTAGAGGAGAGACTAAGGGAGAGACTAGGGTGAGAGAGTAGGGGAGAGACTAGGGGAGAGACTAGGGGAGAGACTAGGGGAGATAAGAGGAGAAACTAGGGGGGAGATAAGAGGAGAGACTAGGGGAGAGACTAGGGGAGAGACTAGGGTGAGAGACTAGGGGAGAGACTAGGGGAGAGACTAGGTGAGAGACTAGAGGAGAGACTAGGGGAGAGAGGAGAGACTATGGGAGAGACTAGGGTGAGAGACTACAGCATGGTGGTGGCAGTATCATGCTGTGGGGTGTTTTTCATCAGAAGGGACTGGGAAACTGGTCAGAACTGAAGGATGGTGTTCTCGGGGTGATGAGATGTGTTGGGTTTGCGCCAGACGTAGCGTTTTCCTTGATGGCCAAAAGGCTCAATTTTAGTCTCATCTGACCAGAGTACCTTCTTCCATATGTTTGGGGAGTCTCCCACATGCCTTTTGGATAACACCAAATTGCTTATTTTATTCTTTAAGCAATGGCTTTTTTCTGGCCACTCTTCCGTAAAGCCCAGCTCTGTGGAGTGTACTGCTTAAAGTTGTCCTATGGACAGATACTCCAATCTCCGCTGTGGAGCTTTGCAGCTCTTTCAGGGTTATTTTTGGTCTCTTTGTTGCCTCTGATTAATGCCCTCCTTGCCTGGTCTGTGAGTTTTGGTGGTCGGCCCTCTCTTGGCATGTTTGTTGTGGTGCCATATTCTTTCAATTTTTTAATAATGGATTTAATGGTGCTCCGTGGAATGTTCAAAGTTTCAGATATTCTTTTATAACCCAACCCTGATCTGTACTTCTCCAGAACTTTGTCCTTACCTGTTTGGAGAGCTCCTTGGTCTTCATGGTGCCGCTAGCTTGGTGGTGCCCCTTGATTGGTGGTGTTGCAGACTCTGGGGCCTTTCAGAACTGGTGTATATATACTGAGATGATGTGACAGATCATGTGACACTTAGATTGCACACAGGTGG